>NC_048410.1:15849785-15862964 GCF_013103735.1 Etheostoma cragini
GTTTGAAATGTTAATAAAACCAGTGATTTTCTTGCTGCTGTTGAGGCACTGCTATTATTTCGAACACAACTGTATATGGACCTTTTACACTTTCAGTCATTGCATGACCATGAAACAAAGTTGAAACATGTTTAGTGTGGTGACAGTGTGCTTAAAGAAATGTCAAAAATGCAGCATATATGTATTGTCTCTCACAATAACATCCCGTTAAAACCAAGCAAGAAGGAGTATTTTATATAGCATCATATGCTGTAATTCTTGCAATGCATTTTCTGCTCCTGAATATATCAGTAAAGGCCTATTTTGTCCACAGACCCTTTCTCTGCTTTTTAACAGAACAAAGCACAGCCAATATGACTTTTTATTTTTTATTTTTTTTTTATTTCCTTAGAATGGTAGGGAAAGTCTACAAAGGTTCCAAAATGGAAGCCGTACGTTGGCTGCCTTCTGGACGCCCAATCCTTTTTGTTGAATACCTACTCCCAAGTACTGGCTGTACTTGATGGAGTATCGGTTGGCTCTTTAAAATGGTCACTGCAATAACCTGCACTGTTCTTCACCTCTACAGGCTGCATTGAATATACTAAAGTTGCTCTCGGAGTTGGACCAGCAGTTAAATGAAAGGACAGGGAATGGATCCGTCTCTCGGTAAGCTGTGACAAAGACTGTCTCTCCACATACGTATAGCTGCATTTACAATACGCCTTTCATTCCACTAACAATTGTAGTGAGTAATCAGAACATAAATGCCTCATTTAAAAACTTCAATCAGTGGGAAATGGCTTGTTGTGAAGATGTTTGTCACTTGTGCTCTCCACTAATTTTCCAAGTGCTGCCCGTTTCCTAGGGAACATTTTCTGAACATAAAAGGAAGGCTGGGCTTTTGCTTCAATTTTCAAGTTTGAGACTGATTAACTGTTAACAGTGACACTATGTGTGACTTGTTTTCCACAGGTGTGGCAAGCAGGAAATGGACGGTGACTTGCACCTCAAACAGGCTAACTCAAGCACATTGACACAGACCCTGGATGGCACTGTTTAGATCAGGTTTGGTTGTCTGTGAAAGCACTAGAGAAAACTCCAACACTGTGTTCATAGTTTGAGAAGGCTACAGGTTGCTCCGGGCACTGTAGGCTCTAAACCATCACTGTTCGTGTTCATTGTTCCAAAATGTTTACAGTTAAACAAGATTGATAGGAAAACAGAGCTTCTTCCCCTTGATGTTGTTTAATTGTAGACACTATTTATTTTGTAGCTTGGTAGAAGTAGCTGCATCCTAGGCAATGAGTTGGGAATTTACCTGATGGTGGTGGGGGGGGAGAGCGATTAACTGTGAATTCTGTTTTGTTTTGCCTATAACTTGTTTCCTCTCTGTGAGCTCTTCTTATTCTTGTTTTTAAGTCTTTTATGTTTTATCCCCTGCTGAGGCGGTTCATTAAACAGGTTTGGAGGCCATCTTTTCATCTAGGGTGCAGCTGACGAACCGCAGATGATTTTCCTAGAGTGCTTTATATCAACAACCACAAGTGAAGTGTTATTGACATTACCATGTAGGGCTGGGAAAAACTTGTGACTAAATGTAGCGTGTGATGTAATGTGACGTCTCTGCTGTGTGTTGCAGGGACATTTCCCTGTTGCGTCAGTTTCCCCTGATACTCCCTTTTCCTCCCTTGTGTCAACCTCCCATCTCTCTCTCTCCACTCCCCGTGGTAATTAAAGTTACGTGCTTACATGCACCAAACAAAGCCCAAAGCTTATTTTGTCCTTTTCTTTATCTGCTAATGGCAGATAATATAACTTTAAAGTTTAGGTAATCTAGGGATGTGCCACAATTGAATATCATTTTTTTTTTACTTTTGAGTGGTATCGTATCTTGATGATGATATAATCCTATTGTGTGAACATTTTATAGCTTTCTGTTTTCCAAATTAAGTAAACACATAAGTAAAACCTAACAAGAGGAGCTTATAGTTATCCTTCAGAACTAAATGTGCTGTATTTATATAGCGCTTTTTCTAGTCTGAACGACTACTCAAAGCATCTGTTTACAGTGCTACCAACAAGTTCTTAAAAAAAGAATTCAGTCAATAATAATAATAATAATAAAAGAAAAAGTCAGTTATAGCTCCTTTAAAAAGCAGCACTGGATTACATGCATGCATCCTCCTATGCGTCCCTTGTGCTTAGGTAGGCTGTTTGAATCCAGCCCTAGAATAGCATACTCCAAAAATGAAACTAGAATGTAAATTAATTTGATGGATGTTGCCAAATGAGTGCTGACTCTATATAGTATAAAAAATGTGTTATGTTGCTCAGCCATCCGTCTCAGGGTCCAATGCAAGCCTTTTGTGTTGTTCACACTAAATCAATTCTGATGGTGAGTCTGCTTATAAAATTTAATTCAGTCTTCTATTTAAGAAAAAGATTTGAAGACAAAAAGCATACATTTTTATCAGAATGTATCTTCTATAAACAGGTATGTCATAATGATGGAGTATTTAGTGATTTGTTTTAATATAAAGCTACAATCAAGCAAATTGTACATCTTTATTTTTATGCAAAGGTTTGCTGTATTCCATATTAATTTTAGTGGCCAAACATGAGCTCATTCAGGAATATTTTGACTTACGACATGCATGCATTGATTGATACATGCATTATTCTCAAGATACAGGGAGAAAGTGCGGTAGCTCCAGAATTGGCCACTGAGAAGTGAAAAAGAAATATATTTTTAAAGAGCATGTTTCTGAAAGAATTCATGGTAATTAGTTTTTCAATCCTATTTTACCTCAAAACTGGTTGGTAATATCCTTCTAACTGCTGGCATCATTACATTGTTGCCTTTATCAGCCTCTTTTTGCTTCATGTCTTGTGAAGATTACAGGAAAACAAGCACAAGAGTGTGTTTAGAGTAGTGGTTTGTAATTTTATTTTAGGTTAACATATTACAGCACAACATTCTGGTATATTATTAATTTACAGATATTAAAGACACTCCTATTCCCCTTTTGGCCAGTCTAGCATTCAGTTACTTAAAAAGTTTGAATGGACTTTAAACTCTGTGTGAACATTATTTAAATGTTTTCAGGGGTTCTGATGACCACTTGGCTGAGTCGTCATCTATTGAACACTTTTGACTGATCAGTCTAAAGATAACAGCCCCCTCTGACTGGCCTTTGCATTACATCCGAGCATCTGTCTGTTATTGAATCCTGGCTGTGTAGCTGTACAGTTTGGCTCACTGCTGTCCAAACAAGCAGAAGGATTTATTATTTTTTTTTTTTTGCAAAGAACATTTGATATAAATGTTAAGACTCCCAAAAGCTGTCTTATCTCTACTTAGGTACGGTTATGCAACCGTAACGGAGGTAGTAAACATTTGTTTCTTTCTGGTGTTGATGAAGGGGTACATGCACTTGGCAGACCCCGTGAAACAATACGTAACCACATTGGATTCACATGGCAACAATCTTAAAACAAACATAAATAGCGTATCAGCTGCCAAGCAATGGGAGTGCACAAAACAACATAGTCTCTGGTTAATATGAAGGTGTATCTTTGTACTTATGCTCTGTAGAGAAAAGGCTGTTATGTAAGGCAAGGGATGCACACCAAAGGTTGGTCTGTCAGGATGGCATTCATGGCCTGCTCAACACAGTACCGGGGCTCCAGAGTTCCACTCCTCCCTATTAGTGGCACCAAAGGACAAACAGGCTGTCACTTATGAGTTGCTGCAGCATTTTGACAGCAAACTCATACATAAGCAGCCAGAATGCCAAACAAACATACCCATATTTTGCTGTACAGTAGTAGAAAGGGATTCCGTTTAGCATATTAACAGATAATAATCAACAACAATCAGAACCATTACCGCAAGAAACCCTTTCTGAGAAAATACATTACAGACAATACTGGAGTTGGAATGCAGCTTTTTTAAAGCAAAGGACAGAATGATGAATATTTGATGTGTATCGTTGTTGGTTGGGTCTAAATCCCTCCATCCAGATTCTAGTAAGTGAAGTGGATGGGCCTGAATTAAGCTACATATGTGATTATTCTGTTGACATGCCGTGTCTTGCAGCCTTCAAACATGCCTGTGTCCACGATATAGGGGCACACAAGAGTAGTCTTCACTCTTCAAACTCCTCAGTCAGCAGCTCATGGGCCAGAGACTCGGAGAAGCCAACTGCAGCAAACTTACTGGCACAATAATCCTGTCTCAAACAAAAAATCAAAACCTGTTCCCTGTCCATGTAGTATTGAATATTTACACAATTATTTATGACTTTTCAGACCTAAAAAAACAACGTGATTTTTGTTATATGTATTTGAATATTTCACTTAAATTGCTAACAGAGAAGTGTGTGAAAGACTGCAGTAAAGCTGTTTTATCTTAGTGTTCCTGGGATGTTTCTCCCTCCCTGGGTCACCTCGACACTGTCCTGAAGAGACCAAGGAAGCTGACGATGGGGACAATGTGTCCATAATTCTGGGCCTTCATCTGAGGGAGGAAGGCCTTCACGGTCTGAGACACACACACAGACAGACACACACACACAGACACAGTTTGATTGCAGCAAGTATTATGAGACGACAACCCAAGCACGGTTCAAATGACTTATACTGACTTAAATGTTCCTCAGTGTGGAGGAAGATGATGTTTTGCACCACCTCTGCTCCATGCTTGGTGAATTCCTAAGCAAAGAGTCGACCCAGGCCGCCAGCTGATCCGGTGATCAGCACCAGCTCGCCATCAATTGGCTTAGTGCGCGGGCACGGGACAATCCGCACTGAGTTGTGCGGGATGAAGTAAATCCCATCCAGCAGCATCCTCTGGAGGTCCATTATTAAAATCATTTTTGATCTACTGCTGATGGTATTGATTGTGGGAACTTAAGGATTTGACATCACACCTGTTACCTGTGAAGGTGTGTTTCCTACGGCCTGACTAAACAATCTAACAATATTGAATCTAACAATCCTGTTAGATTGTGTGAGTAAAACGTATGCAGACAGCCAAGCTGGTGTTTGTATCATTCTGTCACCCTCAGCCTCCATAGTGGTTTATTTAAACAATCCTCCCGGATTAGAGGAAATGCTTACCTCCTAATAAAGTCACTTTTGTTTCAAGCTGTAAATGGATGCATTTTCGCCAATACTGAAAAAAGTTACCTGCCACATGGTATTAGAATGAGTTAAGGAGTCTTGAAGTTTCAAGGTCTTTGTAGGAAATTATTCATTGTTCACAGCTTGCACTTATTTTACATGTGAAACTCAAGTTAGGCTACCTCTAAATACTATCCTTACATGTAAATATACAGTAGATGTAAACTTACAATACTTAAACTTGAGCCTGTGGTGTTTTGAGCAGTATAATCCTTCAACTCCCCCCAGCAGCTTTCTGCCCCTGGATCTTCTCCCTTGACACACAAAGCAGAAGGCTACTGGGAATCGTAGTTGGAGTGGAGGCCTGCACTGTCCTGTTGTTCTTTTGCATGAATAACCTCAACCATGAGAGTTTCATTAATCCACTCTTTTCACATGTTGAGGCACACGTGGGCCTGGGAAGCTGGCTGCCTCACCAACAGATGAGAGAGAGAGAGAGAGAGAGGCCATGAGAGACGTTTTGTGGTTTTGCAAGTGAAGGTGGATTTTTGTATGGCCTTTGCAGAAGAATTTAAAATGCCTTGCATATCCCAGTTACGGGACTATATCTTACTTTTTGTTCTGTTTCTGCCACTCAACACCAGTAATTAGGTGTTGAGTGGCTCAATATCTTTCATGATGCATTGGTAAGATCAGGAAATCAATGCATTTTGTGAGGTAGCAAAGCAACCTTTTAACACTGTGAAAATAGATGTGTGTTGTGATTGCCTATTGGTCTAATATATCAAATCTAATGTTTGGCAAATGGATCTTACACATGCACATTAACTTTGTGTGTGTGGGCCAACTGTCTGTCTCAGTCTAACACTTTACTTACAGTGGTGAACTGTTCCTTTAAGAGACACAGAGTTGACACATGAATAACTTCCAACTCACCGACCAGAGCTTCAACTCCTGATGGTCGCATTGCACAGATGATCCCTAAACGTGTTGAGGTGCACGTTGTGATGGCAGTCAGGAGGAGCAGCTCTGTCACTCTGGTTTGTCTCGGTGTGTATTTGTTCCTCATCGGTCCGTGTCAGTCTGGCTGTCGGGAAACAGGTCTGTGTTGCACCGGCCGGGACCCGTCATGCATCAGCAAAGGATGGAGGTCTGACCGGTCCTATGGCACCTGCTACTGCGACCAAGCCTGTGTATCCACCCTTGACTGCTGCCACGATTATGAGACAGCCTGCCCAGGTAGGTTGCGTGATGATATGAAGTTTGTTTAAAACTCACTTATTTGCTCAAGAGTTTTCAATAAAATACATGGGCTATATCAGGAAAAAAACATAAATAAACAAAAATAGAACTAATACAATTACTTTAACAAAATCTTATCATTATGACTTTGTATTTAAATCCACATTTGTTATGCTATGGAACACTGGGTGGCTTTTCAAGATGTTTATAGTGAGACTATCCTATTATCAGGAGGCCTACAGTGTCACTGAAATGTTCGCATGTGTTAATAATGATTGGCATCTTGATCTGTAGACATTTGACAACTACAAAAGGAATTTCTATGATTCTGGTTTAGTTTTTTTCCCTCAGCTGCATGTACTCATGTCTCTTCTCCGTCAGCGCTGTCCTGTGTGGTGAGCGAGTGGACAGAGTGGTCAGGCTGTGCCGAGCCCTGCAGGGCCACAGTCCGCAGGCGGAGCCGCAAGATCCTGCAGGAGCCGCTCAATGCAGGTAAACCCTGTCCCCATCTAGAGGAGCACGCCGGCTGTGCAGAGTACTGGTCTCAGCAAGGGAACTGCCACAACCCACTTGGTGAGGAAAATGTACCTGGATCTTTCCACACATCTGTGTTATCGTCCCTTTACTCTCTGACATTTGGTGGAATTACTTTATGCGGTTATCTTATCCACCTAAAGTGTTAATTTGTGACTAGGTAAGTTATCAAATGAAAAATATGGCTGGCTAAAATGGCCACTTAGTAAACACGGTTGTTCTAGTTGGATAAGGCCAGATCTCATCTTAAGTTAAGGACTGCTATTGTTAACTGAGCTGTAATAGACTGTAAAAATGAAATAATACTGACAACTACATTACAATATCCTTTCACACACCCACATCGGATTAACTGATCAGAAGAAAGATAATTACACGGGATTGTTTAAAATTACCGCCTTGTTGTCATTTTAGATGTCAACAGTATTAAATTTAGACTTGAAGAGTGTATAAGTTGTGATAGTCATGTGCAGTCTTTAATTAACATGTATATCAGCACATGAGAGAAGCTGTTTCACATGCTCATTTTTAAATTGAAGGTATTGTAATATATGGTCACTTGTAATGTTCTCACCATGCTCCCTCTGCAGTCCCAGCACTGATTATTGCAGGTGGCTATGGCAACGCCAGGAAGAAACGAGAGATCGCAGACAGCAGCGACATTATAGGGTAACACGTTCAGAGAGGCGGTTTATATACTGTATGTTCCTATGTATCTTCAATATGTTTGTAGTCTGAGTTTGGTTTGTGTGTTTGTGTGTTTGTGTGTTTTGTGTGTGTGTGTGTGTGTGTGTGTGTGTGTGTGAGAAATAGGTATTGTGTCCAATTTCAGTTGACCTCTCTGACAAAAGGGTGCCAGCAGAGTTCCAGCCCTCACACCCAGTGGATGCAGCACCTGAGGGAGGGGCATCGTGTGTGTGTCGAGTGCCAGCCGCCTGCTCTCGCTGTTGGACAGACACACTGTGCTGGAGATGGAGAGGAAAACGCAGAAAGCAGGTAAGAATGGAAGGAACGTAGAGTTTGCTTTGTAAGATTGTACGAATGTTTCTTACATCACAACTTGCACTTTGTCATCATAATAAAAAGGAAAAAAGAAGAAGTTATGTTTAACAAGTTTTTTGATTCTTTGAATTTAGAAATCCTCACAAATTTAAGCTTGTGTTGTTCTGAACACGTTAATGACCACAAAAGAAAGATAAGGTGTTTGTTTTTCAAGCCCAGCTTAGACTTTATTCAACCATGAAATTAGCTTGAAGTTAATTTACTCATATGTTAAGAAACTCAGTGTTGCACATAACTTCCCTAATAAAGGTGACCTTTCCCCCTCATCATATGGCAGAGTAAAGTATTCTGTTATTAGCAGCCAGAAAAAGTATAACACATGAATAAATTAGAAAGTGAATGTGGCTGTTATTACTCGTAGTTAAAATCACATCACTTGTCCTTCTGGTCTCAAAACATCTTGCCAACGGACTACAGTTGAGAAATGGCCAGTTGGCCAACACTGGCGCATTTACAGATATATTGATCAATGTGCATTGTCCTTATAAATAAAAAAAATGAATTAAAGGAAAGGATTAATAATAGGTAATCATTTTTAGATAGAAAAGTGAGTTATATAATATCACAAATATGTGTTTAAAGATGTATTTGTTTATTTGGTGCAATCTGCACAGGAAATGTGTGATCATATTGTATTCTGGGCATAAACTAATACTAAATCACACGCTGTTGTCAAATCCATCCCTTGGACCGGAAAATTCTCTTTTTGTTTGTTCATGGAACAGCACTTAACCATTATGAATACACATATTTACCTTCTTGCCAAGAGTAAGATGAGAAGAACGATACCACTCAAACGTCTGTACTGTAAATATGTAGCCGGAGCCTTTAATAATATACTAAATTATAGTACAGAATAAGGAGAATTTTAACTAGCCCTCTCACCATGAAATGAATGCCTAAAAAAACCATAAGACAAATATTGGTATTTTCTGCAAATGCTTTGTTAAGTAAAAAGGATTACATTCCAGATACATTGTCCAGATTCAATCATTCTAAAAACCTCCATGGAATTGACAATGTTGTTTTTGACAGCTGTCCATTTGCATCACTTAAAGAGAGCCTGTGGCGTTTTCTTGGAAAACAAACAAAAGTTATGTTTAGTATTCCTCACCGAAACGCATTGTGTGTATTTGAGGTCTAACAAAAGGGATGAATACATTTCTTTCCTAATAAAAACACCTGCAAAGATGAATTGTTTACATCCACGTTGACTAGCACTAAGTCTTTTCTTTTCGGTCTTTGTCGGCGCATTGCTGCATATCTTGGAGCATTTCTGCCACCAGTAGATTGGTGTGACACCATTGGCACGAATGTGTTCACCCATGTGCACGTCCTCGTGTGTACATGAGACAAACAAAATGAGGACCCACTCATAAAAACTTGCTCCATGGCGCTACTAGAGGTATAAAAAAAAAACACACCACAAATAATTTCCAAAACACATTCATCCTACCTTTAACCCTAACCTTATCCATAGGTCAAACATTGTCACACTGCAATGACAGAAGATCCTGGCCATGGCATCTGCAAAACTCTAGCATGCATAAGTCTGTTCTACCTGTTTGCTTCTGTGTCTGTATTTTGAGAGGTGTAGTGGTGGATAAAGTACTGATAAGTGGAGTTGATATGAAACAATCTGGGTTGATTTTTGTTTTGTTTTTCATCCCAGACCACTAATCTACACCCTTTATTTCAGCTCTGATTGGTAACAGTGAGGACTACCACTAGATGGCAACATTGTTTATCACTTGGCTTAAAGAGAAATCATGTGACCACTAACTCATTACTCCTTCCTGCAGAAGTCAGACTCTCCAGTGGCAGGCTGTGGGAAACCCTAGATGCAGGGGTGTGTGGAGGCGTGTTGGGAGGCTGGAGGCCTGCTCCTGCCCAACAGCCCACAGCTTCCTATTCATCTAACCTCCTCCTTCCTTCTGTTAGCCTCCCGCCTGTACATATTTACTCAGAGTTGTGTATAAAAAACAATCTGCCAGAGTAATTAGAAACCTGCCAGAATAAATAAAAACTGGTTGCTAACCTGATCTATTAAAGAGTACTGGTTAATGCTTGGTTGTGCCTAAATCTCCAAATTAGTGCAACATGTATACATTTTATTAATACGGCTAAATGTATGACAATGAAAATGTCCTGTTTTACCATGCATTTCTTGTCCTTGGTGCTCAACAAGAACTTTAATAATACATGTTCCCATTTTGGTTTGTATCAAAGACAGACAAGAACTAAATTAACAGTGAAATAAAAGTCAGAAATGCATAATCAAAATGTAAAGTGATCTGATTTATTTTGTTTTATTCATCCAAGGGAAATGTTGCTTTTCTTAAGAAATAAAAATATCTTGGGACATTGAGACACTTTTTTAACATGACAGGTACTGGCTTTGTGTGAATCACAACCAGTCACAACGCCAAAGTTACAACATGCACTGAACAGTTGAACATTTATACAGAAACAACAGCATAGAAAGTCAACAGGTAAAAATGTGTTGCTTTTTTTTTTTTACAAAACAGACAGCCTCTGGACCTACAAACAACATTGTATAAGAGCTGGCTAAGGTCGTTCAAATATCTTTTTTTAATTCCCTGGAAACAGTGTACTTTACAAAGACTGATGGCTTAGGCAAGGTTGGGGTCAATTCCACTGAGAGTTTTAAACGTAGAAAAAAAATATAGTTCATGTTTTTAATTTGTACTTGGATTTAAATTGTCCCATGCTCTTACACTGGCTCCTTTTAGAGTGTCATGTGTGATGTGTGTTGTGCTCCATCAAGGCATCCTGAATCGACCCCAACCCTGTAAACAGTGTTAGATTCAAAGTATGTGGAATAGGGGCTACTTGCTAAAGCAGTGGTCCTCACTGGGTTCTGGAAACTACCACATGTCCTTGAAAAGGGTCCTATGGGGTTTTAACACAAAAGGAAAAAAAGACTTAAACCTCTTTACATTTTAAATTTAGCGGGTAGCGCGACAACCAAGTTCTATTGTAGAATTCAACTAAATGCATTTACTGTACAGTCGGGAGTCTTGTTATGGAAAATGTTGAGAATATGTGCTCTTTATAGTTTGTTTCAATATGTGAGAAATAAAACAAGTCCCTTGGTTGTTTTTTCTTCATAAAGCATGATGGTTTAGTCCTTAGAATTTCTCTACAGGGATCTCAGTGAAATTAAAAGCTCTTTTAAACCAAAAGATTGTATTAATATGAATGGCTCCCTTGGGAACAGAGGAAAGTAACGTACCCGAATAAGATAAAATAAAGTATGACTTGTAAAAAATAATTGGGTTTTTGTATTATGGTGGTTTCATGTCACAGTATCACAGTCTATGTATCAAATCCCAACATCACGTTTGATGTTTCTTTTGCACATCCTTGTCTAAAAGCTTAACAGTTTCAATACTATGTCAGGGTTTAAATACTTGTGTGTATGCACATGAGTGCAAATTTGTGTAATATTTGCCCATAATCTCAGTTCTCTTTAATAGTGCTTTCTGTCTATTCACGGAATATTGATTGTCATCGTTTTTGAGTTATTTCAGTGAAACATGGTCCCTCAATATGATAATATAGAAAACCTAAATGACAGGACAGAAGCTCACGTGATGTTAAATGAGCGGTTGTGTGATTGAATGCCCTTTATCAAACTTAATTTCCATGTAAAAAAAAAATGCAATGCACTCACAATGACATGTCTGGCTGAAATGTGTTTCTTCACAACTTAAAGGAGACATCATGCTTATTTTCTGGTTTAGACTTGTATTTGGGGTTTGTCCTCTGTCTGAAATGTTCCATTTTAGCGCCTGTCTCTTTAAGCCCCCCTCCAGAAAAGCACTGTGTGCTCTGATTGGCTTGGGAGAAACATATGGCCCCTTTGCAAAGGTATTTCTCATAGTAACGAGCCTGCATGTCACATAGGAAGTGGAGCCAAATCAGCTTGTTAAATCCCATGTTTTCTGATATAGGCAGCCTGCAAAAAACTAACTGGGTTGTCTTAGTTTACAGTTTGTGGGATGGTAGCCATTCCAGATACCCAAATGTGAAGAGCGTGTATAGTCTGACCAGTTGGAGCTTTATCCCCACTCACAACTCACAGTTGCATCAAATGTTGATTTGGACAGACATAGATAGTTAATACCAGTGAAGTATCACTCCCACAGAGTGACCTCACACAGGGTTAGGGTTAGTATCACACAGGGGCCGTCACAATGGGCGCAGGCAGTGAAAAACTCCCCTTTAAGAATACAAACTCACATGGTACAAGCAGGGTACAATATGATGGCATACATTGGCCTTGACTTTTCTTAAGATAATATAAAGATGCAATGAAAAGTTAATCAAGCATCAAGAACATCTAACTGGGTGATGAACTAAATGTTTCTCTTGTTGTTACTGATGTTGTCGAACCAAAATTAAATAAAATCTAAAATCTTTTTCATCATCATTGAACCTGTGCCAGTTCCATCTTATAATGTGACATGAAGAAGTTTGTTGTGGAAACAGTTAAACAATGTATGACTATAACCAAAGGAGCAGCAATTCATGTTTTTGAGGAGACTTTCAAAAATGATGAATCAATCTGAATATCATTAGAGATCATCTGGAAATGTTAAGTATCTGCAGTCAATTGTTATGCCCTAGGACATTTTTTCATTTTAAAAATGATGTACTTTTATTTGGGAACACGTCCTTGTAGACGATACCTAAGGTTATGTTTTAAAATCCTTTTGAGTGTGATCGTTTGTTTTTTGTGAACTTAGCTTCTAATACATTAGATACTTTAGTTCATGTGCAACAAAGGACAATGATCAGCTTTGTCATATTAATTTCTCTTTCCCTCTGTCTCTCTCTCTTTCTCTCTCTCTGTCTCTCGTTCTCTCTCTTGCTCGATTCAGGTTCTGTCCGAGGGACAGGAAAAAAAGGAAGAATGTTGTCTAGACCTACTTTATCTATAAAGAATTGTTGTGATTTGGCATTATTAATATAACTGAATTGATTAGACATTTTACGTGAATAAGAAAACTAATTTGTGATTCAGCTCAAACCATCCATCCTACCCTTATTATATGTGTGCTAAATTAGATCCATTGAATGCACCTTCCATCCCTCTCTTCTCAGATTTAAATAAAGCTGCATGGCTGTTAGATATGGAGGACCAGGTCTACCATATTTAAGAATAAATACAGAAATAAATAAATGCTCAATAAATAAATAGGCATACAA
>NC_048410.1:15863064-15940585 GCF_013103735.1 Etheostoma cragini
TGTATGCCTATTTATTTATTGAGCATTTATTTATTTCTGTATTTATTCTTAAATATGGTAGACCTGGTCCTCCATAGTTAGAGTCAGAACTGCAGATGGAATAGAGAAAAAACAGAAGCAGGCTTCCCCTGACATGCATGCATTCACACACACAGACACACACAAACACACACGGTTCATTCTGCCTCTCACAGTCATTGCTATTCCTTTCACACCTTAACTCCTCTCTCTGATAACATTAGACCTTCCAGCTCTTGACAATTTTTAAAAGGCATTACACAAATGTTGTACCTTAACATTTGAAATTACATTTCAAGGTGCAAGGAAGGAACAGAAGGTTTTATGCTTCCTGCTCATGTTAGCATGGTATGGATATAAAGTCAGTGTTATTTTATGATATAATTTGCATTTTTAAAGCAACACTGGGGAACTTTTACAGCTTCGGTCCCCTTACAGTTTGGAAGCCGAGTAGCGAAGGAGTGTTTTTACATTGTCCAGTTCATTCAAACTGCAGATCCGCTACCCAATCTGGCAAACAATTGTAGGGAGGCCAATGTGGAAAAAGTTCTCTGGTCATACTTTAAGGATAATGGTTAAAACTCAAGCAATTTATCCCTCTATATTCTGTGTGTTATTAATGTAATGTGTTTCATCACTAGTGGTAAGTGACACTAGTGTTATGTAAAATTGTTTCTCTCTGTTGTGTGGGAATATAAACAGATAATAGAGAATGCATTGTGGTAAATTGTAGTATTTATGGAATGCTACAGAGATTTAAGACACGAACATCATTTCAACGTACAAGGTCCTTACATCATAATGTTGCATTTGTACAGTACTCGTAAATATGCACAGTGAGGAGTGGCTCTGCTAATGTGTGACTACTGTGCATACCTGTCACTTTATGGGTACATGCCTGTGTGTATGTGCGTGCGTGCATGTGTGCGTGTGTGTGTGTGTGTTTGCTTGCATGTGTGTGGGAGTGTGTGTGTGTGAGTGTGAGTTCTTGTATATGTGTTAAGCATACGTTACATGCAATCAGACCTCACCGCCCCAATTAAAGAAACGTTGCTGTCAAAGCAGCTGTCACTATGGAAACTAAGTATATCTATGTATCCTGAAGGTTTTCTTTCATACCTGTATGTATCTTTAGTGGGTGCGTGTGCTCATGCAAGGGTTTCATCTGGTCAAAAATTTTCAACTCTCCTGGCAGTGGATATTTAGTGCCGTTAGAGTTTAAGTGAACAAAGTAGAGAGGGAAAACTCCCTGGCTTTCAGTATCAAATACACATAAATTATGATCTCTTTAAATGATTTCGTGTTGATCAAATGAAGGCCAATACATGCTGAATATCTGTTACTGAAATCTAAACTTTATGTCAATAATCATTTGGTGTAAAGATAAAAACTATATTAGAGGATTTACATATATTTCATTTGTGTGTGTCTCATGTTTTCATACGTTGATCGCATGGGTGAATGCAAGCTTTGTAAATGTGCACTTTATGCAGCAATCAAGCTGTTTATTACTGGCTCTTATGTCATAACAAATATTCTTGGTCCACTACCTCTACCATCCCTTAAAAATGACACTGAGGTGCTAAGACAAAATTCACTGGTCAAGATATGAGAGTATCCTCCATGACACAAATCTCATTGTGACATGATAACATAGGGGCTGGCAAAATACTGTTCGAGAAAGAGCTCTCATATAATGGAGGATGGGCCGGAGCCTCTGATAACTGCAGCCTATGCCAAGACATTAAACCTTATACAGGATTACTCTTCACGTATGAGTATGACACAGCAGACTAGCAAATCACATATTTCTTATCTATATAAAAATAAATCAGGTAAGACAATCTCAAGAGTGTGTATACATGAATTACCATTAGATCACCCATCAACATTCATTCTCACTCACACACATGCACAGTTTATTCAGACGTGCACACCCCTACAAATGTAAATGACTAAGGCCGGTTTTGGGAATGGAGGGCACGAGTAAGTAGCTTATTGGCTTCTAGATCCTCTCCTGTTTCTCCAAGACTACAAAATGAAATGGAACTCAGTAATTGGATAGTTGGCAGCAAGGATATTTTTTCCTGGAGAGTTTAGAGATATCCCCCTGCCGCTAAAATCATCATTCAGTTTAGTTACACCAATGTGCACATTCAAATCAATTTGAATCTGCTTACACAGGGATCTCTTAACAGACCCGTTGGCTACCTGGGAGTGCTCTTTTGTTTTGTGTAATATCACTAATAGGAATGAGTTGAAGGAGGGGCAGTGACATTCTCCATTTTAAGTGTTTTTTCTCCCAGAGTACTCACCACACATATTGATCATGAGCTTATTGCCCAATGACATGCTCAGCTAAATTGTCAAATGTTTTAGTGAGACCCTTTGTGTCTTCCTCTTGCTTTGTCTCTGGCTTAAAGAGTGTTTTAGTCTGTCTAGTGTCTCCATCACAAGCACTCTGGCTCCAGCTTCCTGTTTACGTCTGCTGCACTTGTACCTCAAAGGCTTTTATCTAAAGTATTTTGACGTCCCCTCTCAACCTTTGGTCTACGTGCCAATTCAGCTCCTACATGATTCTCATGAGCTACCCCACGAATCCCTTCAATGGGAAACATACAGTTTTGGCCCAGCATTTTTTGGGCTGCTTCAAAATGGTTGACACCTTTCTGGTAATTGATGTTGATGCTGCGTTTTGGGCTTGAACCCGCCAAAAGACGCTCTGAGGGACTGGCGTCAGAGATGTCGCGGTTGTGCTCATCATCATCAGTGTCAGCATCAATGTATTTGCTGATGGAGGAGTCATGGAAGGTGAAGACAGTTGCGGCTAGGGTGGTGCTGTCTGGGGACTTCGGTGGGGTTCTGCTGCTGGCAGTAGTATAGACAGAAACTTCTGGGCTTAACAAAGAGTGGTCTGATATGACTGAGCTGTCTGAGAGCGTAGGTGGGCCTGACCCCCCATCGTTGCGCCAGCCTCCTTTGGGGATAAGGCTTTTTGAGGAGTTGCCAGAAAAAAAGAATCTCCGTGCATTCTCTGAGCACGAGGGCTTTGTGATAGACACAGGAGTCAGCATGGGCTCACGCTCCCCCGTGGTTTGCTGGCCTGTTTTTGCACTGCCGTGCTGGGACAAAGCTGTAGCCAGACTGTGGGAGAACCGGTTGCTTTCCTGAAGACCAAGGTCCATGGCTGGACTATGGGTGAAGCGTGGATTCTCCTGGAAGTCTGTAGCACAACTGATGTAGCTGTCAATACTGGACAAGCTTTTCATGTCCCCCACTCCTTCTCTGGTTCCGAGCACCGGGGGCCTATGATCTTGGATGGCCCCCAGCTCTATCTCATCCCTCTGTTTGCCAACTCTGGAGCCCCTGTCTTTAGCATTAAGGTTTGGCTGAGATTGTGTCTTGGCCATGTGGTTGTACATCTCCTCTAACTTCTGAACATTTAGCCTCTGGGGACTGGTGTCTCTGGCCTTACTGGGAGAGCCTAATTCCTGGGCATTGAAGGAACGGTTTGAGCTTGTCTCTGATGCAGCTCTCTTGGGGGTCCATTTCCAACGGCTTGGAGAGAAATGGTTGTCATGAGGCCTCTCACTCTTCTCTACAACTACATCCATCAGTTCTGCACTACGAGCAAATGCCTCTTTCAAGTTCATTGAGACAATGCTACCATTTCTCTTTGCCCTATCTAGGGCCTCTCGTCGTTTAAGTGCTTTTTCCTGCCTCTTCTGCTCTTTGTAGAATTCAGAGAAGTTATTTACAATAATGGGAATAGGTAGAGCAATCACAAGTACTCCAGCTATGCAGCATAAACCCCCCACTATCTTTCCCAGTAGGGTTTTTGGGTAGATATCGCCATAGCCAACTGTGGTCATGGTAATAGTAGCCCACCAAAAAGAAGCTGGAATGCTTTTAAACTTTGTGTCTTCCTCATCCTTCTCAGCAAAGAACACCAGACTGGAGAAGATCATGATACCCATGGCCAGGAAAAGAATGAGTAGACCCAGCTCATTGTAACTCCTCCTAAGAGTGAAGCCCAAAGACTGAAGGCCTGTGGAGTGACGAGCCAGCTTCAGAATACGCAGGATACGCATGATCCGAAAAATTTGAACCACACGGCGGACATTCTGAAATTGAAGTACACTCTTGTTGGATTCTGTCAGGAAAATGGTGACATAGTAGGGCAAGATGGCCAGCAGATCAATGACATTCAGAGGACCCTTAAAGAACTTCCACTTGTTGGGTGAGGAGAGAAAGCGAAGCAGGTACTCCATGGTAAACCAGGCAATACATACAGCTTCCACGTGTGCCAGTTGTGGGTTGTCTGAGGACTGGCCAAACTCATCTGTGTCCTGCAGCTCTGGAAGGGTGTTCAGAGACAAGGCAATGGTGGATAGCACGATGAAGAGGATGGAAATGATGGCCAGGACCTGAAAGACAAATTTATAAAAGTAATATGAGTAAGGATTGCACGATCAGAGAATAACATCAATCAGAGGAAATAAGATTTCAGATGTATTGAAAGAACTGGATAAAGTGTTGAAGGCTGAGCTCCGTTGATGAGAGTTGCTTAGCGCATGATGCCATCATGGAGCCATCCTGAGTAGGCATACTAGAGACCTCCACTGACTTATTCAATTACTTCCGTTTCAGCGTTCAACTAACTTGAATGGGGGGAAAATTATTTAATTGGGAGGTTATACTAAACTTTCCAAATATTACCGGATCGGATGGATCACATTCTGTGAGTATAACAAGTCATTTTGCAGGGCCGTGATGAAGGAACTGAGTCCTGGCCTTGAGTCCAACTTGAGACGCTCTTATCTGGACTCTTAACTCAACTTGGACTCAGGTAATGGTGATTTGACTACAAAACTGTGATGCTAAAAAAAAAAAAAACATTTATCAACTGATTTACTGTCTTTTGCCATGTAACCTTATGGGGAAAAGTATTTTTGGGCCAGAGGGCATCAAATGACAGCCCAGGAAGAGAAATTTCACAATCTAGCCTCTATGTTCAATTTGCTTTAAAGCTGGGCACACTTCCTAGGCCCCTAAATTTTGTTTTGTACATTCGGAGGAAGTGGAAACCACAGTCACTGATGGAAGCGTGTTGTCCATCTTTTTCTTTTTTTACATGTATGCAGTTTCTTTTAAGGTTTTTATTTTTTATATCCACTAATCCATAGATCCAACCTATGCTATGATATTTTGGCTCATATTAATGCTTATACAGTACGCAGGTAATACACAACAATGCACTACATTTGATTAATTTAATTACTGACTAGACAACTGACCATAGGGCAGTGAACTCAGAAAGAGCGTTGTGGCAGGTGAGCATCTGTTCTTTTAGTAGACCAAGGACATGATTACTTCATGAACAATAGTCTATACTTATTATATTAACCCTGAATGACTCCAAGAAGAACAGCACAACTTGAAGGATGAGTAGGAGGTTGTAGCTGGAACACAGAGCCTGTTTTGGCAACAGCCTACACGAATGAGGTTAGGATGATATATGATGAAACAAATCAGAGAGAAGTTTAAAGAATCATGGAAAATGAGTACAGCTTAGTCAACAATGCAATAAAGGCATGAGACACATTCATTAGACCCATATAACCCATACAACATTTAATATAGGAATCAATAATTTCAGAGTGATTTAATTAAATCATAAAAAATATATATAATTTCCTCCTCCCTACTCTTATTAAGCTTGAACAAAACCTCATCCACAAACTGGATCTAACATGGATGTGGTTAAACACACACTCACTTGTGCAAACAAACAGACCAAAGGCCTGCGTAGAGCACATGATGTGGGGGTTTCCCTATATCGTCCCAAGGAAATTAAAGCACACCAGCAGGAAAAGAGCAACAGCAACCGTTGTTAGGTACTGTTTGACAGCGCATGCCCTGACAACAGCCTAATAAATTTGGAGTACACTCCCAAGAGTAACAATGAGGGCTAAAGAGGCAACCTTATCTACAACCAATCAGAGCAGGAGGACCTTGTTGCCATAGCGTCACGGCAGACATGAATAATGACTCTATCTGTTGATTTTCTTCCCCCCTGTGCTCATCTCCTCCTGCCCTGGAGAAAATCCATTTGAATCAAACACTTCAAGAGCAGGTGCTGCGGCCGGAGAGCAAAGGTGGAGCTGAAGTGTAGCACAAAACTGAACAGATAGAGAGGCTGCAGCATTGTCAGGAAAAGTATGATCTTGTTAAAGAGACAGTTGTTTGTACAAATTAAATAACATGGTGTATTATTTGTGTGAGGTTGTTTATTTTTGTTAAATCTGTTAAAGTTCATTTATTGAGTACAGGATGCAACACAATTATAATGAGTCAGAAAAGGATGCTGATAACAAACCCCAAAACTTGAAGCCGTGGGAGATTGTATCTATGAGAGCAGGAGAAAAAAAGTTCAGAGTGAATGGAATTTGAAAAGCTATAAAAAGGTCGCTAATGAAGCCACACTGGTGATGCTTTGTAACATTATGGTTATGAGGTCAAGTTCCACATGGAAACCCTGCTCATTTCTCACTGGCCTATGTCCCGAATGCTCCTGCCTCTACACACTCTATACTCACTTACACTGCCTAGCTCATCTTAATCTCTGTCTATACTGGGTTGTTTAATGTCATAGGGTGCTAATTTCAACAAACTATTGCACTATAAATCTGAGATAAATCTTTCAGTGCACATAAAAGAGACGGCAAACAAAAAAATGTCTCAGAAAAGCTTGAATTGAGCTCTAGACATGACACAATTACAGCTATGTATAGACTCTTAGTAGACCCAAAGGCATACATAACAAGAAAAATGCCAATAGTGGCCACACCCTAAGTTGTGTCATTTAATGTCGTGCAAGTGAGTTAACTAGATTTTATGGACACAAAAAGTGAGTGACCCCTAGCGAATACTCCTTGGTGGCCTACTGAAGGGATGATGGAAGAGAGATATTTATAGCTTTAGGAAAAGACAACATGTGTGCAAGGGTTGGAGAGAGAGAGAGAGAAAGAGAGAGAGAGAGTGAGAGAGAGAGAGAGAGAGAGAAAGAGCAGATTGACAGGAAATCCCACTGTGGCTTTAAACAAAGCCACGCTGGTTAATGTCTCTGATGGCATATCGCCGTGCGACTCTGTAGACTTAATAGTCCACACAGACAGCCATATTCTAGCGGACAAGGTGACACCAGCCAACCATTTGGCTGTTTGAAAAGCTTTCTGAGTCATATGGCAGAGAGATATTTCATAAATGGGAGAGGAGATATGCGTTCAGACATAAAACGTCATTGAACAAGGACTCATACACTATACATACACCAAGACAATTTCAGCTCTTCAGAGACATGTACACTTGGGGCTTAACGAGAAGAAACAGTAGTTCATTTACAATTTGTCCTTCCTGTAGTTGTACTTGCTGTTTTCTCTGCCACTTGCTCTCGTTTAGATATGATATATATCTGTACTGTATATACATATGATGGCCTGGTTTTATGTTGGCTGTGTCCCAACAACTGTGATTAATTCTCTTTGTGCTACGTTGGGTTCTGTCACGGTCAGGTCCAATAATCTGTCTCCCCAGTACTTGTCTAACAAGGACGGAACCTCAAACCTTTGCACTTTTTATAAAGACTTAAAAAAATAGAGTAGTATTACAAACCAGATGTTAACCATTACATTGCTGATGTGAATATGTACATAAATACAATTAGCGGTGCTTTACCCTGTCAAAAGGATATTTACACCAGATGCTGCAAGAATAAGGTTAACCCGGGTCATGGCCTTTTCTTCCTGTTTTGGTCGGGAAGAAGGTAGATGATGCACCAGACTAGCACCGAGAGCCTCAGGATGAGCTTCTTCCCTCAGGCCTTAGCATTCTTTTTGAGTCATGTTTGCGGCCACACCACCACTTATACTCCCTTTTCTGCTTTACAAATCCTGAAGAAATTAATTTGATTCTTTAGATGCTAAATGCACAACTATGTTAAGCTAGTTGTTAACTTTGTCTGGCGTACAGTGCGTCCATCAGAGCTTCTTTGCTGAAAAAAGCTGCTTACTGTAGGAGGAAACAAGGTTGATGAGAGTGGTAAGAGTAAAGTTACCACTCTCAACCAAAACAAGTTGGAAAATTGCTAAAATGCTCAGTAGAGCTAGAGGGGGGCTGTAGAGTAAGATGAGAGTGTTGTGTGGGTTTCCTTTCACATTTGTATAACAGAATATGAATAAGTGCAGCTTTAAAGTAATTTGAGTGTTTTTGCTGTCTACCTTGTGGATGTGTGTCCCAACTGGGTCTGGTGTGCTGAGGCTTCTTAAGCTGCAGTATCCTCTGACTGTCCCCTCTCTCTCGCTGATGTCTGCCACAGGCACACCAAGGTTAGGTTTGGTTAGGATAGGTTAGGTTATATTTGGTTAGGGTTAGTTATCCTAGGCTTGCCTTTTGCTGAGTTTACACTTTACAACCACAACACACACTCACTCATGCACACCACTACACCACTGCCTCACCGCAGCCACTACTGTACGGTCACAAGTAACAATTATGGAATAATGCTGAATGCTAAAGCATAGTTTAGCAGTAGTGGAAGTATAGAATGTTAACTGACACAAAAAGTTTATATTTTACATACATATGTATATATATATACATATGCAGTATGTATATACATATAGTCTCTCTTAAATTTATTTAAATTTGTGTTAGCCACCATAAGCTACTGGTTACGCCAGACCATCAGTCATCAACAAAACCCCTGAGTGCCTTGAATTGAGCAAGAATGTTATACATTACTTATAAGTTTAACATTTAATTTGTAAGAGAAAGACTGCATAATAGTTGCATAGACTTATCTGCATTCTTGATGGTCTGTAAGTTAGCTTGGTTTTAGGTTTTGTTGTCTATTTTGTTCAGCCACCGCCGGTTAGGTACAGCTCAGTTCAGTGAGTACTCACAATGTATTAAATTTGGTGGCATCCCAAGGGACAGTTCAGGAACTCCAAGTCTCCCAGTGCTCCGGCTGGCACCTTTCGAATTAGCAGCAACAGGAGCAACAGACACACTGCTGTGTAGTGTAGTGGAAGCTCCTGTTCCTGTGAATCCCAAGACCATTGTCTGTTATCTCTGCCAGCACTCCCCCAGGGAAACACATTAGACCTACCTAAGAAGGACAGGTAGCGTTCACTTAACACTTAAATAGGCATTGAGTACAAACGGTTTTAGTAAAGGTGTATTTAATTTCGGTTGAGTTAATCCAGGTTTTGCTTGATCATTAAGATCCACGGACTAGCTTACTTGCTTTCCCATCATCCCCTGAGCCACATCTGAGGCCACAGGGATACCATGCAACACTCTCCCAGCCTCGACTGCCAGCCACTGTCACCATGACAACCCCCTTGAAGCTCGACAGGAGGTGGCTACGTGGACCTGCTTGTGAAAAGCAAGTCTGACAGAGTCTCCTTCTCTCCGTCTCCTCCCTCCCTCTCCTTCCTTCTCTCCTTGACTTGTACCTTATTAAAGCGCACCCAGCTTTGAACCATCTGTACTGCTCTAGTCACTGTTCTATCTCTAGGTTTGTCTCCAGGTTGCTTTTTGTATTTCAAGTGCTGTGCTGCCTTCTTTCCACGCATTTGTAACATTGTTTTCCTAAAAGTGAAAGAGAACTTTAGTCTTTTAAACTGACAGACGGCCTCTATAAGGGCAGATGTTTAAATTGTATGCCACTCTCCAGCTGTCAAAGCCTTTGGATTAACATTCTCGACGTAACCACATTATTGATTTTCATCTCCATCGAAATTGTATTGTCAGTGATTGATAGTATGGGAGTAATAATACTGAGAGTTAAATGTGAATAATGTGAATGTGGAATAATTCACACCCTGATTCTGAATGTGGAAGGGCTCTGCCTCTCCGCTTGTGAAAGAGATGGGGTTTCCATGGAGACGGGAGGAGACTGTCTTCCACATTTCTCCCTGCATGATAGCTTAAACACACACATACACACACACACATACACACACACACACACACACACAAACTCACACACACACACACAAACGCACACTTGCAGTGGCTCAGCTGTAGTTTCCACACCCTACTTCACTTTTACTTTTAACTTTAAACAGCCAAGCCACATTTATCTTAACCTCCCACATCTTGCCAAAATGAATAAGATGTATTTTGTTGCTCTTTAAGGGAGCTTCAGGCAGTTCAGCTTTCTACACAAATGCACAGGCCTCTAGATTCAAACCAGACACCTACTGTTTGATTGTGACCTTGCTCCTTAATCTTGTTCTTCTTCTACGGAAACTGCATTTCTAACTTCCTTGTACGTGTCTTATGGATTAGCAGTTACTCCTGCAGAAGGCTTTGTTTCTGTGACATGTGATGGTAAAGAGTAATTTGTTCAAACAACATGCACATGTATTGCCAAATACACTCTGACAGTCACATTAGCGTGAAAGATTAGTGTGTCTTTCGGAGCATAGAATTATATTAATTAAGTCAAATTAGATGCCCTTCGACTTTGCTTAAACTCAGAGTATATTTCACATATTTGCTATATTATTTCATTTAAGGTGATTTTCATACAATTGGATGTATAGGTAGAGGTGTTCAAGTAATGCATTTCATTCAATATATCCGCAAGCCTCTATGTTATTAGCTCATATTTGTCTTCTTATTTCCTAATGTATCCCTTTAAAAGCGTACGTACTTTGAGGTCATAGAAAAGTCTTGAACTAGTTTCTGATGGGGACTCCTTCAAAACTTTCCCTAACTCATGCAATGCTTTCATGCACAAAGTGCACCACAACCCCATTCAGTAAACCACTAATGTAGGTAGGGACTCTATGCCTGGACCATTTATCTCCTGAATGAATCCCACCTCATGTCCTCTGCCTCTCAATTATTCATGTGTTTCAGATGAAGAAGAGAATCCAGACTCAGCATCTATATTTAAACTCTGACTGGTCCATGGTGGCTGTATAAATAGAAACAGTATAGGATCTGGTCTGGCACAACAAAGAAGCCTGTCTTTATCAGGGATTTTAACTCAGAGTATGCAGCATTTAATGGAAGGAGATGGAAGACAGCTTAGTCAGGGTTGTGTAGAGGCATTTCTGGATTGAGGAAATATCAGACCAGTTATGGCAGGTAAGGGAATGTGTGGAAAAGCTTAACCTGTTTCTGCTGTCCATTAAGTGTCTATAAAATCTCACTTTATCCCCATGGTAGTCTCCCCACTGCACAAAATACGTCATCCCTAGCAAGCTGTAACAAGCTATCAAGCAAAATCACTAGGACCTTACTCTATGTACTGCACTCACAGCCTGCAGAAACTACTATATCTACAAAGAGGCGTGTCTATCACATACTTTACGGATTTTGTATAAACAATGTCTAATAATAATGAATGTATCTAGAAGTTCACGCAGTCTTACAGACCATAATTGTTTATTCATTACAGAAACCAGAGAATGTCATGGTATACTCTGCAGACAGCAGCACAGAAAGAAAATGTAAGCTTGAGAGAAGAATTGATTTGAAAAGCAAAGAGAGATGCAGACAGATGAAGACACAAAACACACAACCCCTCCATAGATATGCATGCACAGTCAATCAACGATGATGCCTGAATAGATGGAAGCTGCAAGTCTCAGCATCAAAGAAATGGCAGTTACCATGGTGATAGCAACAGTGAACTTTTTCTTGAACATTTTAGTGACGGCAATGAAAAGGGAAATAAAAGAGAGACATGGAAGAGCACAAAATAGTGTCTCACAACAGTGAGACAAAGACAGGACTTGGATGACCAGTAGGATGTGAATGTCACATATTGTATTTACATAGCAAGATTACTCTTAATCCTGAATTTATGCTTACTGCAGATATTCTACGTACTAACAGCGTAACATTGCTCTCAACATGTTTCATTAGACATTAGTTTGCAAAGGCTCAGTGGCCATTCAGTGTCAGTGCTGATAATCCCTTTGAGAGTCATACTCAGATTATCATGGAAATCCTTGGTAACTGGAAAATTATAAGCATGTACTTTTTTGTACTCAAGCAGCCTCTATTGTATTGGTTCTGAAATAATTAAATAACCATCCTGACTGTGATGCAACTACCCCTCGGATCCAGAGAAAAATGTGAAACGTATACTATAGCATTTCAACAAGGATGAGTACAACAGGATGAGTACAACTTTAATATGTAATTCAATTGCAGTAGCAGGTAAATGAGGTTCTGTGCTGTACTAATATGTGCAAGAAATCCCCCCCCCCTCCTTAGTTTCTGTTACCATGCCTGTCGAGCATTCCACTCCATTTTCACATTGAAGTATATAAAAGCATTTTCCTGCTTTCTAGGAACCAGATTTGATAGGCTGGTAACTAAGTAAGTAAGATAACGTAGCTTTGTGAGCTGGTTGTAAACGCCATCTCCAGCCGACTTTTAAGATTTCCAGCCAACTTGTTTAACAAGGACAATCTGTAAAATGTACAATATGTAATTTTCTGCTGCTAGTTTGTGATGACGTTGTGATGTTGCTCGGGAGAATAGCAGTCTTCATTAAACAACCGTCATTGCCAATGAAAAGGTATCTGTCCACTGACTTTCAACTTCATGCACTTGGAGAAGCAAGACAGAGGTTATATAAGTATTGTTTGTCATTGTATAGTGTGTGTCTTTTAAACAGTGTGTTTCACTTCAATACTAGAGATAGAGCTTTAGGATGAAAATGGAGTGAAAATGTACCTAAATTCAATAAGAGCAGGAGAAAGCCGCTAATGTTACCCTAAACTCTGATACAGTAGTATCCCGGAATACTAGAATTCTACAGAGTGGTTGTGCTGTTGTAAACAGGGCTTTTTTTCAATGTATCACTTAATCCAACCAAATAATGCAGTTTAAATGCTCCTGTCAAATGGTCAATTTGAATTTAGGAGACACATTAGTACTAGAAATAAAAGAATGCAAAAGATACTGTAATTGTGATATGTGTGTGAGTTTTGCATGTATGAGTGTGTGTGCCTGCAAATAGGCTTAAGTGTTGAAACTTGAAAATACTGTAGTCCCAGGTGAAAGGGATCATCAAGGTGAAAGGCGTATCGCACCAGTAGTCAAGTGCTCTTTCCCCACTGGATTCTATTTCTGCCTCTGCCCTTGACACTTTTCTCAAAGTCATTATTTCCCCTTCTACAAGTACAAGTGAAGGACTGTTAAAACAAGTGGAGCAGCTTCTGGTCCTGAGTGTCCTGATTTAGACCCTGTATACCTGTGCACACATATAGATGTTAAATATCAAATATGGTGTACAGGGGGTTGCACATCACAAGACAACAACTGCATTATGGCCACTCTGCTGTCTTGTGTGTGTACGAATTGGTAAAAAAAGGAAACAAACAAAGAGTGATAACGTTTAAAATAAATGACATAAACGTGTTACTTTATATCCCTTTAATTTCTTAGTGCAGACATAACAGGTCATGATATACACCTCAGAGTCCTGAGCCTGGACAGGAAATATCAACTACGAGTGCATACTAAAATAAACCTTTCCAGGTGGCTTAACTAACTGAAGTGGTTATTTATCTACTGGATAGTATCTACTTCATTGGACAGTGTGCAATGAAGACAGTGGGAAGTGACCTGACAAAGGTCCAATGTCCGATCCATATATCCATCCCAGTGTGCACGAACCGAGCCACCTTCATTTGCCTAGTGTCTCTACTCATCATTCACTCAACAGGTGATTTTCTCATTGAAGTGACTCATAGTATTAGACATGGCATGGTTCTCATTCAAAGATTATAGTGCAAATTATTAAAATAACACCACTTAAGTGATAATCTTGATTTTAATGTATTAATCTATTTGTAAACTGCATTTAACTGGCTTTCCCTTTTTCTGTCTATTGTTCTGAATTTCAGAATTCTTGGTGGGAATTGTTGGGTTTCTGTATATAACATCACAGAGTACGGTCTAGACCTGCTCTTTGATGAAAAGCGCTGTGAGAAAACTGTTGTTGTGATTTGGCCCTATATAAATAAAATTGAATTGAATTGAATTGAAATTCTACTTTCTTAACTCAAAGTCATCAAACTGAAAGTTTTATTTTCACGTAAATAACACCACTGAATCACATGATTGTCTTGCAAAACAGTAAAAATGCCTTAGAGTGGCTTCTTGCTTGTACCTCACAATCAGTGAAAGCCATTGCTGCCATGCTAGCTCTCCAGAGGTGTGAAATCAAAAAAACAATTTTCAGATTGGATGTTTTTCCCTGCAGAAAAGGGAAAATTGTTTCTCAAATGACATCAGTATTTTACAGTTCATGCATGTGTATAATACAGCTGTCATTGATGAGCACACTTCTTGAGTGTCAGCACTGATTCGGGAAAGCTGACACTAAGTTTCAATATTAATCACTCACTAACTGACTTCCATCATACTTGTAATTCTACTTAGAGAGTATGACTGCAAGTCACTCCAACTTTAAGACTAAAACTGCCATGGCTTCAATAAAATATACCACTAATGCCGCCCTACTTCATAGAGGAAAGGGGATGAAACACATGGCTTCATGTTGAGGATATACATGTTGATCACTGTCCTATGAATAACCTAAGACATTAAGAGTATATATAAATGTGCTTATATGCTAAATTTGCTCAAAATGCTAAATATTTTATGATTATTTTAACTATACATACGTTTTGGTATCCCACAGTTAATTTGTTGCAAAAAGACAAAAACTCCTTATGAGAATCAATTTAGAAGATTTGGGTCTTTGAAGCTGAACTTCAGCGCAGACACAAAATACTAATAACCAGATGCTTTTGTTCTTTTAGCCTCTGGGAATGTGGATGAGCCTTGTCCTTTAGAATTTAATCTAATCCAAAGGCAAACTCAACTGGCAAATATTCTTCATTAAAGTGATTATAAAAGACCTTCACTGAGATTTTAAGTTATATAGGTTAAACTGTTACTAACTTGTTAGAAGTTGTGCAATTTATCAAGAGACAGTCCTGCTATTGAATCAATAATATCCTAATTAACAGTCTGGAAACTATTTATTTACTAAGTTAAACATATTTTTTATAATTCTTATTCCCATGTGTAAAATCCTAATATAAATCCTTTGGAAAGCTAAAATTATGGTTTTGTTACCATACGAATATGTTGGTTTTTCATACAATACAGCAACATTTCTGTGTGTGATATGAAGGTCCAAACACCATCATTTAAATTTTACCTTAATTATTAAATGAGGAATTGTTAATAATTTGGAATGGTGAAAACATTGAAGAAATTATTGTTTTTGTCATGAACCATACATTCCAGACACAATCCTATGACGCATCTTGATTCCCCATAAGAAACAGAAATGGAAACAACACAACTTCATACACTGACAACCCAGAGTTTGAAGAGTTCTTCCAATAGGCTAAAGAAGAGTATTCAACTAC
Organism: Etheostoma cragini; assembly: GCF_013103735.1. Lineage (NCBI taxonomy): Eukaryota > Metazoa > Chordata > Actinopteri > Perciformes > Percidae > Etheostoma > Etheostoma cragini. The sequence continues at coordinate 15,878,562 of NC_048410.1, forward strand.
CATCATCTCTTAGATGTTCCCTTAGTCACAAATCTACTTTTTCTTTTTCTGACTTTCTCTGATTCTATCGCGTTTATTTGCTCCCTTAGTCTTTACTCCCCAGGCTTCCTTCCCTCGGGGACAGTGAAGTCTCAGTTTCTTTCGCCCAGTGCTCATGTGACAGCTTAATTGAAGAAACAAAGGAGCTGTCGAGCTATTCTTGACCACCTCCACTTTCTTATCATCCACTGCACAATCTCAGAGCCATTTCTATGGAACGAAGGTCTATTCTGTTCATCAGTGAAAAAAGCATACGTTTTCTTTTCTGTTAAACCCTTCTTTTCAACAGATGTGTGCAATCACTTGATCTCGCAGACATAAATTCTGCAATTGTAAATAGAGCAAAACAAACAAACTGTCCTTACTGAATCTATTCTGCAGCAGAAATACAGTTTTCCAAAGCTGTGCACCAGTGCAAGCCTCAAAAGATGAGTTGACATTAAAAATCCTGAAACACCCACTGTAAGAGCCAATTAGTATTGATAGTATAGTAGCATTACTTAGTACAGTAGTACTTATTATAAATAGGAACCAATCATTGGTTCCTCAGGTGCAACCCAGAAGCTCATACAGTTTTTGACCACACAGCAACACACACGCACAGCAATACAAAAAGCAGTAATTTATTTAGACTACTAACTCATATCTCATGGAAATAAATAGAACCGATGGTGTTACTTGCAAATATGACTTGGACTTTTATTGATCAAAAAAGGTAAAAAGTGTGTCAATTACTCTACCCGTAAAAAGGCCGCTCAGGGCCTTGAAGCTTCGGCTTGGACTCTACAACCACTACAAAATGTATGACATGACTTGTAAAATACTCACTAACTCAACCAGAGTGTGTGTACCAGATCTGCACCAGATATCTGCACGTCAACAGTGAATGCACGTTCAAACAAACAGCACAATGTTAAAACTGATGCTAAATAGTCCCAAACTCTTTCCAAAAACCCTGTCCAATATGAACAAATTCCACATATTACTATCAGTCAGGTAAACAGTGAAAAGATAGCATGGCGGATCTTAATAATCTTTACTGGGACTTGGTCTTTCCATTTTCCTTGGTCATGTGTCCTGCACCCTCATAATGTTGATGAGGATGATGATGATGATGGTGATGATGATGATTCATTTTGTTTAAAAAAACTGTTTGTTTATTTATATGTAGCTGGGTGAAATTTTCCATTGACATTCAGTTTTCTCAAAGGAAGAAACCTTGATTTTGGAGACCTCCATGACCTCTCTATTGCAACCATATTCAACTTTCTAATGAGTGCATCTCTTGACCTAACACAACATATTAGTGATGCACAATGGTACTGCCAACAGAAATAATAAAGTGAGAGCCCAATCACCTTTCCCTTACTGTCACCATCTTGCCAAACCTCTGTGTAATCCACCCAGCAGACTGTTGAATGTGACAATAGTTATCAGGCGACATCTGCTCTCTACTGGGTTTTCCCTAAGAGGTGCTTTCCCTAAAAGTATGTAAAGATATACAGTATGTTTGTGTATTACAAATCGATCAAATAAAATATAATGTGAAAAGAGTCGCTCAGATGAAAGAATTATCTCACACCTCTGTAGCTCTCCTTAACGCAAAAGAACATTTTAGCGTCTGTTAGCATTGTTCTGGTTTTCTGGCCAAAGCAGGCTGTTGTCGGCACGAACACACTGTAAGCTACATGTTCAGCACCAAACGGCAGTCAAAGTTAGCGACTACAAAGTTAGCGACTACAAAGTTAGCAACTTTGGTGGAGACCAAAAAAATGAATCACATCAGTCAGGTGGCCAGAGATACGACTGATTGCTAATACTGCTCTGTGCCTGCAGGATTTAGGAAGAGGCAATCGTTTCCTAACACGTTCGCCATATCAACTTTATACAGAGATGAGACTTTAATCATATGTTTACAGCTACCCCCACGTGACCCAAAAATGACTGTATGCAGGTTTAAGTTTCTTGGCTCAAGATATGTTTGTTGGGTTACAAAACAAATATGTCCTTGTCAGATTTTATCAAAGCTATTTGTTTGTGATGTCTCGGTTTGTGTGGTGCAGAGATCCAGTATACGCTGGGTTAATGTTTACTCAGAGATTGAATGCCGCAACAACTGCTTTTATGCTGGTCATTCTCTCTGCCTGTCAAGGTGTCTCCTCGTCAACAGCAGTGTCGCTGAGTGGTTATGTGTCTTCTAACTTGTCCTGCAGTCTGATGCAAATGCAGTTACATAAACTTTGCTGCAAACTTTGAAGGTTAAAGTTGAAATGAACTCAAATTCTTAAACCTTAATTGGTCCATATTTTGTTAACATATAGATGTATAGAAAGGGAAGAGCTAAGGGAATTGATTGACAGCACTCACCAGTGACCGATTTTGTTGACTCTGTTAAGAGAACACTCACATACACACAGCTAGATTTGCATTTCCACAGTTTCTAATGTATCCTGGAGTTTTTAATGGATTCCTATGATGACGAACCACCCTCCTACTCAGACAGACTGAAAACTCCAGGCAAAATAAAATGAAATTAATGGTATTTATTTTACTGCTATGTGTGTCAAAAATGTGAAGTGAATTAAAAGTAAAATAAATAACAGAGCTGGGAAACGTCTGCATTCAAAGGCTAGACGGCTAAAGTGTAGGATGGGGAGTTGTTGTCTGTTTGTAACAGAGAACCTTTTTTAACAAAAACATTTTTTTCGTTTTATTTATTTTTTATTGAAATTGACAAAACACATATTTTTCTGATCTGTGAAACAGATCATCTATCTAGCCTAACCTATAGCCAGATAGATGATAATCAATGTTCATGACCTTCCACTTCCAGAATTGCTCCGTTACCGCCGGAAATTCCATTGCAAGTCCTTTTTTTCAGCCGGATGTTTGTTACCTCACGCTTCATTTGTGTTGGAATTCAAAACTCAGGTGAATTTATGAGGACTACGGTTAATTGCTCCTCAGATATCTGCGGGGTAAATCAAGAAAGCTAGCTAAACTATCTGTCCAATCTTTTCCTGTTGCAGAACTAAAATAACTTTTGAGGGTTCACATTTTCCACCAAAACAAGTTAGCTAATTTGCAGCAGCACCGGGGCACCGTGCGGCACTTAAGACACCACCCAAGACAATTGTGATTTCTTTAAAGCTATTCCAATAAACCAGAATACATTCCTCTCCCATCCCAGAATGCTGTGTGGACTAGCCAGACCCTACTCCGCAGCGCTGTGCAGGGAGGTTTGGCAATGCGAAACTAAATAGATGGTTGCATATTAAGGGTTTTGTTTATCTGCTGAGCAATTATTATCATGATGTTATAATGCTGAGATATTGCTGCCTTCCTTATCCCGTATCCTCATTACACTTTACACATTTGGAGAACCGAACCAAAGTGCTGTTTATATGCCATGATGAAGGCATCCAGAAGATTATATTACTTACACATGGTGAAGATTGGATCAGTTTTGTAGGAGAGTAAGTAAGTCTCAGACAGACAAGTGACAGACAAATAGCCTGGGGAAGTCTGATATGATATTTCCCCTCCAAATCCCTGACTGACTGTGGTGTTTTTAACATGTAGATCTTAAAGAATGACATATATGTCACCAAAACACAGGTTGTGGGTGGCAAGTGGAATCCTCCCACAAAAAATTATACATATTACATTATTTACAATCATTTTCAGGTTATGTAATTATTAATTACCTTAACTGTTGAAATGGCTAATGTTCGGAAGTTTTTTATAAGAAACCTTTTATAATAACTAAAATTATTCGCTTGCAATGTAACAAATGTGTTTGTTATCATGGCTTTGTATCACATTGACAGAAAAAAGTGTTTGAAGTGTCCTTTCTTTGTACTGTCTTTCCTATCTTCTGCTTTCCTATAAAAGCCACAAAAAAGTGGCACTGAAATCAAAAACTAAGCCTATCTGTCAAAAGAGAGTCATTGGTGACAGGCCATCTCAATGCTATAGCTATAAAACCTAACTCTAATCTTTACAAAAGTTCAGGGCCTGGAATTTCACAAGAATAAGAAGAATAGGCTGAACCTGTGCCTCTTCCACACATAATGCCGTCTAGCCTTCCAGAAAAATTATGAATCAGGACTGCTTGAATGCAAAACGTTTTGTGAGATTAATAGAAACAACAGCTATATTTATAACAGACTTTAAAATAGACCAGGAATTGTTGGTCTTTCCTGAGACATTCAGTCTAGAAATGCAGACTCTGGATGATCCAAAGTTGTAACACAGTATTCTAGTATTTTTTTTTATATGACTTGCTATACTGTACTTCATCAACCATGTGACTGGGTGTGACTTTCCAGCTGTCAGAAATGTGTTTTGATTCCAGTCTGGTTGTTTTGGTGTCTCGGATTCTGCTGCAGACTGATTTGTGAGAAGAAATGCAGCCAAACAGCATTTCTATGTCATGTTAAGTGTGACATGAGAGGAAGGTAATTGTAATTTGTTGCCTGCCAACTGATGCACAATACTCTAACAGAACAAAAACTGGCGTTTCTCAAATTTCTGATTCACTGAGGATTAAATTGACAGAAAGAATCATGTTCAGCCTTGGTTTCTTCTGTAAATTGGTTGAAGCCAAACCCATGTTGTTACTGAATTTTATTTCTCCAAGAAAGCCTTGAACATAATCTTAAACATCAAAAACGTGAATATTTAAAGTTGAGCTTGGTGTATCTATCTATCTTCAGATACCCCTACATATATATAGATCCATTTATTTATTTTATTTATTTTTATTTATTTTATTTATTTTATTTATTTTATTTATTTTATTTATTTTATTTATTTTATTTATTTTATTTATTAATTTCATTAATTCAGGACAATGCACATCGATGAACATGCACAACATTACACGTGCCAGATTGTAGCCCAAGGGCTAATTTCCATCTGCAGTCCAATAGGCAGGATGGAGTTACAGTAAAAAAATCATCTTGGAGAGGGAAATATTTCAAACCATTTCCAAATTCCAAATTTGACTCTAAATTGTAAATATTGTACTGTTGTATCCTAATAATGATTATGATTATTCAGTTCAGTACTTTTTAACCCTACTGTTATGTTGTGGGTCAAAACCCCTTTTTAAAGTTTAAAAAACATAGGTAAATATTTGACAATGTTTCTGCTGGCTAAAATTGTGTGTAATCAATATTTAACATGTTGTGTGTAGGCTATCTGAGATCAAAATGAAGGACTTTGAAGACGGGTGTGGTCTGAGCACCGGAAGTGTGTGTGTGTGTGTGTGTGTGTGTGTGTGTGCATTGCAAGCCAAATGAACATAACAGGAGGGTTAGATTAATGATTTCTTTGTAAATGAAGGAATTATTTACTTGTTAAGTGATATTCTCAGCACCTTAATCTGGTGACGTCTAATAGTTCTGGTATTTGTTTGTATTAATTATGACAAGAAACCACCCACATTTGAGATGACATTACAAAAATGCCACTGCAGGTGAAAAGGGTTTTTTCTTGGCACCAAGCTGACTGTTAGGCGTTGTTTTGCCAGCAGATAGATACAATCTTATTTTATGGCGACTCAAATTTGATTTGAGCGAGAGACAGACAATGCTGTGGCTTACAAAGAATGTAAGGGCAGCTTCAAATTGTGCTCGGAGTCTCCTGGAAAATAATTAACATGACATTTCCTTGACATTTAGTCGGGGGTATAGTGGAGGAGCCTGAAGAATGGGAGGAAGGAAGCAGAGATATGAGCCAGTGAGGTAAAAATGAGACAGGAAGGACGACAAGGCATTAAAATAAAGGATCTAAGCAGAAGCGCAATTACATTCACACACAAACAAACCACGAATAGACCTACTCTAATGTTCAGTGCCCACTCCTTCAGTGAAGATAAAATTAGACTTTTGTTGCTTAGTAACCATTTGTTTTGTGCTCAACTCCACCATTTACCATCTGTTTATGGGCTGTTACACATATATTTCCATCTCTGACCCAGGACAGGACAGCACAGCTGATGAGCTAACACTTTGACAGTCTGTGGTCACAACTGGGCTGCTTGACAAGCCCACAGTGTGGTCCATCCTATTAAAAAATGACTTAGACAATACACCCTATCAATGCTTTTATTAGTTTGGTCTGTGGTTTTGCCCTTTTAAGTTAATTAGGAATTGATGAACTCTGCCTCTTGCTGTGTCAAGGTTGCTCCTTTTTTCTGATCAAAACAAAGAACAAGAGTCTGCAGCCATGCTAACATGTCTGTGAGGCTGTGTTCAGGCAATAATGGATAAAACTCCCGGGCCTGAAAAGTGAAGCCACTGAAGAAGTGCCTTAAACCTACTAATTTTCATAAGGAGGGGAACTTCTCTGGTTGCAAAAACAACTCTGTTTTACTGTTTTCAATGCTTTTAGTAGTTTGGTCTGTGGTTTTGCCCTTTTAAGCTAATTAGGAATTGATGAACTCTGCCTCTTCCTGTGTCAAAGTTGCTCTTTTTTTCTGGCACGCCATCCTCGGCTATAAGCGTGTAAAGAAGAGATTATGAACACTTTTTTTATGGGAAGCACTGCACCCACTCATCAGTTGTTTGTTATTGAGAGCTTTAGATTTGGAGGAAACAATGTGCACAAGCTCTTTGCTGTGTCATTATTCAAAGTTAAGAGTACCCATCTTGGTGAAGAACTTTAAAACTGTTTTTTAGTGATGTTTTGTTAAATTGCAGATATCAGGGTGGAATAATGGAGACGGCAACATCCAGTCGACTCAGAGTGGTCATCTCCTTTTTGTAGGCTACAGCACTTTCTTAGCGCTAACACGATAAACATTGATTTTTACTTCTCTTTGATTCCTATGAAGAAGACATTTAACTGACAGATCCGCCACACTCATCTCAGTCTGTATGTGGGGTAGCACTGACAGTTCTCAACAAATCCTCACCGCAAATCATAAGCCAGTACGTACAGCTAATAGTTTAATTTCCTATACGTTTCCCAAACAAGGCAAGCCGCTCGCTTTAACAGTGTGAGAAAGAGACAGTATTCTTTTGACCCCTCCAATCCAACCTAACAGAGTGAGATCAAAGGCTCCTCATCTTTAACACTGCTGTTGTCTCCCAGGTTGACGGGTGCAGTTGTGTCTCTCTAAGAGGCAAATTGAGGTCAAACTCTGTTTTTTTGCACCAACTAAAAGTGAGTATCCATTAGAGGTCACTACGCTCAGGCATGGCTATTTGACTTTTTATTTAACATTTAATTATGACTGGTGGCATTTAACACAAGACAAAATGCACACCAAGCCTATCTGTCAAAAGAAAGTTGTTGGTTGAGTTAGGTTTTATGCTATAGCTATAAAAACTTAACTCACTTTCTGTCTTATTGTAGTTGATCATTGAACTATGTGCAATGATGACATTTCATAAGCAGGCTATGGATTAAAAAGGGGTCCTCCAAAGCACTGATTAATACAAATGATTCAAACAATCCTAAATTATTTCTGACTTGTTGTTTATGTGCACAAAGATATAATTCAATATCCCAGCCTTCAGCTAAATATTTTAAATCCAATTGGCTCAGAATAACGCAAGGTGGGGTTGTCACAAACAAATGGCACAATGCAAAGGACAATCAAAATTAATCACTTCTTTCTATTTCATGTTGTCAGCGAGGGCAGCTAAGTTATATTTAGATGATTTATTGGTGCATGAACAGTGCACAAGGTCACTCAACGTGCATGCAGGTGTGCATGTCTGGATGGTTGTGTGTTTGTAAGTGTGTGTTTGACGGTGTATACGATCGTTCTCCAGTGATGATATGGCAATGGACGTTTGTTACAAGTCTAGTAATAAGAGCATTAAAGGAGATTTAGATAATGAAGCTTGTGTCATGTTTTAAAGATGGTTAACAGTGAGATATCCAGCGAGTTGTTTTTACTGTAAGACTCAAAAACACTTTTTTCCTAGTTCTTGAAAAATATCCACACTGATAGATCACATCCACTGACTTTTTCCTATCATTACCACTTTTTACTTTGTGTTCCAACCTTGAAACAATCAAAGCATGAGTAAACACCAAAGCACAACACACAGACGTGTCCTAATTGTCTCATTGTGTGAACACCTTTTAAAGTGCATTAGAAGGTCTAAAAATGGTGCATTTCACTGCATGGTGTTAGTTAATTTCCAAATCCCACAAACATCCAAAGGCAAGTACTTACTTAATTAATCATGTATTAACATGTCAAAGTACGACACACTACAAAAACAAGATTAAGAGTCTGCAGCCGTGCTAGCATCTCTGTGAGGCTGTATAATAATAATGGAGGAAGCTTAGGGGCCTGAAAAGTGAAACCCAAACTGAAGTCCCTTAAACCTACATTCTGTTTAATTTTCATAATGGGTTGTCTTTGCTGGTTGCAAAAACAACTCTGTTTTTACAGATGTCTATGGGAAAATGATCCTACTTCTCACTTGAATTATTACCTCAATAAACATTCTCATAATGAGTTTGTGGCTTCAATTGCTACGTTTAAGTCTTTTTTAATACAGCATGATGTTCATTTAGTAATTCATTTTTAGTTAGAATTGACACAAAAGCAGGGGATGTTTTCGCGTGGCAACACGTCAACCTCTGTCCGTGTTTTTTTGACCCACTCTGTGTGTTTTCAGCTTGTGTTAGCTGGTAACTTAAGGGATTCGTTTGTTTGCTGATTTTCTAAGATAATTTTTTGGGGCATGCAGCGGAGGGCCACATGTTGGAGTCAAACCCGGGCCCGCTGCATCAAGGAGTAAACCTCCACATATGGGTGCCCTGTTTGCTGATTTTCTGTTCCACCTTACATGCAGATGCATGACAGCAGTACCTGAAATTCCGTATTTACCAGCAGGTAAAACTCCACTGGATGACCCTCTCCAGAAATGTTAAATAAAACACGTGACAGTTACCTTTGCTGCAATAGATGAGCCAGGCTTTTCCAGAAGGTCCCAAAGTTTCTTTCTTTTTTCGGCACAGCAAGTGTTGTCAAATTCTTCTCCCTCTATGTCTTTCATATTGTCGGCCTCTCGTTTGAGCTCTTCATTCATTTGCTCCTTTTTCTGGTGGTATCTCGCCTGGCAACACGACTCCAGGTAGATCTCGTCAATGCCCCAGTAGTCGAGTTCTTGACTGAACGACAGGGCACACATTTCTTCCATCATGTGCAGTTTACCTGTGCGGTAGAAGTTCAGAATTGACGTAAACGCCCCTGGATGTCGGTCAAAAAAGTACTCATTCTCCTCAAGGTTGTAGTCATCGCACACTTCCATCAGAGATTCATGGGCGTTACAATCTCTCAACTTCCCCAAACGTGTTCGTGGTAACCTATCTAACGTTCGCCACAAGACCTCATGTGGGAGACCCCCCACATTCAGCCTTACTCTACGAAAACATGACTTGCTGCGAATGATGTCCACCGGTTCAGGTGGCAGCAATGAAGTTGAGCGGGAGCCAGCTTTACTTAGCTCTGCCAAGGATTTCTCCATGATGACTTTGGGTTGAGGAATCAGGCAAACATCCAGGGCTACGGACTACAGCTGGTCCTGTTTTCTGTCATTATTTTATCTAAAAGATTCAAAACAAAGAAAAAACGAAATCATTAGTATTCTAGGATTAGCCCCAAATGTTAAGGCCCACACCTTAATCATTCGATTCAGAACTTTTATGGTGATTAAGAATTTAGGCCTGGGTCCCAGGGATAGTTTAGAGCAGTGGTTCCTAACCCGGGGGTTAGGAGTCAATAAGATTAATCTGACAGGTATCAAGATGATTTCAGATGATGAGGGGTCACAAGCCAAAACCAATGGTTTCAGGCAGTGTTTTCAGTCGCAATTGGTTTGTCATGCTAGTAGGTGATTAGATTAGGTCCTGAAGACCAGATTCAAAATTATTGGTTTAAAGGGCTGAAGGCAAATAAAAGTCAGATGAAGTATACTATTATTGTAATGCATTTAAGTCTTGTTATTATCACCACATCTGCAGTAACATCATATTAAAAAAAAAAATCAGGATATTTCTTTGTTGATGACTGATTACTGAAAGTTCTTTGCTTTGTCAACAATATACAATATTAGGATTTTTCATATGACTCACACCTTTTGGTAACTAACAAGAAATAAAAATGGAAACTTGTTTATGTTGTTCAGTCATTAGCTTCATTCAATGTTGCTGTCCAGCAAAAGTTTAAAAAAAAAACTAAAAAAAAAAAGTTTACAACCAAAGAGGAACTGCAGGGTTCTGAAGACAATAATTCAAAATCACTGTTTTAAAAGGCTCGAAGGGAGAAAAATAAGAAACAGTTAAATTGGATTATTTCATTCGTATATTTCACTAGTATCTTTTATAAATTATTTTTTGAATCAATAACACATCTACCCCTTAGACAAGGATTCTTGAGAGGATACATGTATACAGTATTAGAAGTTAATAAGGGGAAGAGGTAATGGAAGGCCCACTTAATATTCTAATCCCACCTAAACCAGCAAACTCCAGCAAAACCTAGTTTAAAACTTCTTGTAACCCATTGTGGAACAGCAGGCTCTTGTAGACAAGAATTTAAAATCCCTAGTTTAAAGGGCTCCTTGGGTCGTGAAACTTAGCCAAGACAAATTTAATTATTATCTCTGGATTTTCACTCATTCGTTGCTGTTAACACATCATCTACTGTATAGCATCGTCTTCTTTGATGATTTTTTTTTTAATGATGTCCTGAACCTAAACATATAAGCCATCAACATAAATATAGCCACCCAAAGATTTGGGTTCTTGAGGTGACACACATCTGATAGCCGTCTGCAGAATTAAACATTTCTATTTAGGGTTAAGAAGAAAACTATATAGGAACCATGACTAAAAATGTCTAAATTTAAAACCAACTTGCACTCATTATTTTGGAGACATCTCCTCTATGGTGACTGATATCAATATCAATAATAAAACTGCTGTATTATTGTGTCTGTTATTAGTTGTTCATTCCTAGCATTTGGGTTGATCACTGCTCATGTGACGGTGCTGTGGGTGGGGACGCAGGACACCACAGTGATCAGTGTTGTACAAAGTGAGCGCTGTCCACCCTGATGGTGCTGAAACACCAGGAAGCGCTGTTCAACCCCTGAATCATGGCGAGCTCTCTTTGTAAGACTCAGAGAAGAAATAGGCTACATCATCTCCTGTCAAAAGGTGTCCAACATCATATCACCTATTTCTGACTGCGGACGTGGCACGAGCTGCACATGTCCACATGCTGATCATGTTTAATGACTGTGTGATGAGTGCGGGGAAGCCCGGCAACACCTCGGGCCTGCAGATGTGATCATTGATCGCTGCCTGTCACACAAAGTTTCTAACACTTCACAAACACAATTAGGTCTGCGCATTATTTCAACATACATTACAAAGCCCACAGAAAAAAAAAATACACAACACAGGATGTAGAATTGAGGATGGAAATATGTCGGGTTTTGGACATGCAGTAACAGGCTGCGGGGAAGCAGAAACAAGAAATGTTAATGTGAAGGAGCCTCCACCCTCCTATTGGAGTCAGGGCTTCGATAACATGATTTAGCATTAAACGAGCCACTATAATAAACAGTAGCCTATGTTTCCTTGTGTAGACGCTCTACTGTTATGCGCAGCTAAACTGAGACTGGCTCATTGTGATGTTTAATTATCTCCAACTGCAATGTTGTAAATGCAAATCATCCATCGTTAAGCATGTCTCTGTTTTTCAAAGGCTGCCTGCTCCATATTGGTGCAGTTTTATTGCACAGTAGTGCTACATGCCACTGATAATCTAATACAGTTGATCTGTTAGTCTACATTTGATTCAAATTCCAAAGATTGAAATAAGCTTAAAAAATACCGTAGGGAGTTGTTGTTGTCATCCTGCACTGAATCAACCCAGCACGTACGGCTCTGTGAACAATCAATTCGCTGGCACAAACGAAGATGAAGCAGTAGCATTTAAAAAAAAGAATGCGTCGTTATTGGTTTACTTTTGCCAGGGTCTAAACCAATCCATTTCCCCCTCCTCTGCCTCCGACATGGCAGAAAGATCCTAAGCAAGATCTACTGCCTACCCGCCGGTGTCCTGCTCCGCATATCGCACCAGTGCTTCGCCCGAAGATCAACAAGTATGCAGAGAGCCCATTCGGACAGACTACCCGTGTTTCCCTGTCAGCTGTGTGCATCTCTCTGAAGGTGGATCCATGGAAGCTCAGCGCTCTATTCCACATTTGATTAACTCTTTCAGCACCGCGCCTTGACGCCTGGATGTAGCCTGTCACTAAACAGACTTATGGGCACTGTTGGTGTTTACGACATGGTGCACTGTTAGATTAAAGCATAGTGCTCATAAAAATGTAAGTAAATATATACATCGTGTTTTAAGATATGAAGGCATCAATGTGAGTGATAATTAATTAGGTAGGCTACATGTTCACAGAAAGGATTTAAATAACCATTTAATATGGGATTAAGTAAATGTAATGCTGTTTAATATGATGGTAGATAGTTCCCCTTCTGTCTTCACATATAAGCAGTGGTAGAATAAGTAATCAGATCCCCGGTCTTGTGGCCTGGAGGTAAAATAGTTTCTGCACAAACACAAGGTTGGTGGATCAATCTCAGATCAGCCAGATGCTGTCTGCTGCTCCAAATACCTAGGATGGTTAAATTGTAGTAATTGAATTTCACTACATTGTGCTGTGTGTTTGTGAGAATTAAGAATTCAAGTTTGTTCCTTTAAAAAAAGAAAAAAACATTATATTATGTAAAATACTCCATTACAAGTACAAATCCTGCACTGATCAAAGTACGGTACAGTAAATCATACAAAGAACATTACACACAAGTATTAGTAGTGAAATGTGAAGTACCAATACTAAAATTACCTAGTGAGTATTATATTAATATATCACATTGGTTGGCTCCCAACGTATAGGTGTTGAGCCCCCTCCTGCCAGACAAATCTGGGGTCATAGGAGACACATAGATCTCCTTCTTCACTCACTCTTCCAAGTCCATTCTCTGTGTATGTGCGCTGGAGGTTTCAAGTTTCAGCTTTCTGTGAGTTGCAATCCACACCATGATACTTGCAAACTAGATACTAGTGATGTGACAAAATCTTCTCGTACATACACATGTTAAACTCAAACATTTTAGGTGAGCACAGAGAAACTTTCCCTCCAGACAAATATGAAAAGGGCCTTCTAGTGTCAAACATTGCACATGCATAATTCCTCACAGTGAAGGTCAAACATCCAAGTGAGGCAACAATAAGCTAAGGATATTGTTGAGTGAATGGCAACTTTAAAGCCTACAAAAGTTCTACCCAAAAAGAGGCAAAAATTACATATGAGAAGGATTCATTTGTTTTTCATTTTTATTGAAAATTTGAATAACAAACAACAAGTTAAATGTGATAGCTGGATGACTAAACATAATAGTATTAACACAGTATATATAATAAAACGTTTTATCAATCAACAATTTTACAGTTATATACAGTTCATTCAAATGATGGCGTCATTTCATCGATGTGTCTTCTTAAGTCTGTATCGGACCTGCAAATCTCCGTCCGGTTGGAGCATCCCAAAGCCGTAGCGACTGGGATTAGCTGGTGGCAGTTTAGCCTCTGGGTCGCACATCTCCAGATCAAGATGGGTCAAGAGCAAGAACACAAATCTAGAGGAAAAAAAGAGTCAAAATCAGTTTAGAACAAGCGACAAACTGCCCCCTGATAAACAGCATTAATTAGACCAAATAGTTTTAGGTTTCACACATTCAGTGAAATGCAGAAATTATGTGAAAATCATATCAAGTAAATCAACCGATCTGAAATAAACAGCAAAATGTCCCAGTCTACATGTCTACATTAATGAACCTGATATCCTTTTTTTGTGTGTTGTGGATTACAAGGATGGAGCTTTAACCTTTGCAACTAGATATGTCTGACAGAGGCACGCTCTCCCAACTGGCTGTCCATTATCGAACAATCAATTTATCTTTACCTTTAGCCTTTTTCATACAGGTCATTACAGACTATAAGCGATTACTATATTAAAGCATGTTGCCAGTGGTGGAACGTTACTAAGTGCACTTACTCAAGTACTGTACCTATAAGTACAAATTTGAGGTATTTGTAATTTACTTGAGTCTTTTCTTTTCATGTCACTGTCTACTCTAAATATTGTACATTTTACTCCACTACATTAATCTGACAGTGTTACTTACTAGTTACTTAAAAAAAAAAAATGTTTTCACACAAAACTAATGTGTTTATTATAAAGAATGTTTTATTGTAAATTAAAATTACCCAACTATATACAGCTGAAATGATTAGACCATTAAACACTTGAGTGATAAACAGAACTGTCTTTAACAGTTTTTAAAATGTGAGGATTTCTTTCTGCATTGACTACTTTCACTTTTAATACTTACTTACTTAAGTACTTTTTCCCGATGATACTTACACACTTTTACTTATTTAACATTTTTAATGCAGGACCTTTACTTGTAACGGAGTACGTACACTGACAGATTAGTACTTGTATTTAAGTAAAGGATCTGAATACTTCTTCCACCAATGCATGTTGCTTGTTATTATAGTAGGCATTAAAAGCAGGACAAGTACGATAACAGAGGGATTGTTAAATGGAGATGGATTTTGCTGGTCTGGTAATGGGATGAAATTGCAACAATGAAATGCTTAGATCATGAATGTATCAAAACATTAGATACATCATGGAAATATACATTTTACGTGGATCTTTACACTCACTGTTTAATGGCCGTAACTGCAAACTCTTTCCCAACACAGATATTTCTCCCGGCACCCCAGGGCATGGTGTAGTACTTCAGCCTTTTTCCTTCTTTGTAGAACTTATGCTTCACGGTCATATCATCATTTAAGAAGCGATCATATTTGAAAACCTGTTAAAAAACACACAAAGGCATAAAATATGTTCAACATAGTATCATGCAAATAGGGTAGCTCACATGTCTCCTGCTCAAAATCTTCTGTTCAAAATATGTAATATCGCCTCTAACCACTGAAGACAAATAAACAGAATAAACATTGGGGTTTGGTCTCCATCTCTTGCTAGTCAACTCCTACTTGTTTCATTTGAAGGCATTTAGCAGCTCATCCCAAAGGATGTATTCTGTCAGTAAATTAAATCACGCCGCTTAATCCTGCCTCCTCAAGATTGCTTTGTGTCCTATAATATAGCTTACAAATAATGCAACGGAGGTACACAACTATATGTATCATGGAGGTGGTAACAAAATGTTAGGTAATTACATAATCTTTGCACAGCTGCGTGTGTTTGTGCTGTGGAAGTTGTCTCTCTTAGTACACACAAAAGTACCTGTGGTTCTTGGTATATCTGTGGGTCCATTTGAGGACTGAGGAAGGGGAACAGACACACTTTGTCCCCCTGTCTGAGGTGGTACTCCTGTCCATTGGCCATGTGCAGGATCTTGTCCTGCACCACCTCTCTGTTGATCATTACTGCAGCTGTGAGCCGTAGTGTTTCGTTCAGAACGCTATCTGCAGAATGGAAAGGACAGCAGAGTGGATGATGTCAGAGGGGTGTCAGCATGAGTTAAGTTGGATGTGCCCTCTGACTTCATTTGGAGATGTACAAACATTTTCACGGATGTGAATGTATGAAAAAGACAATCATTATTTAATTGAATCAAAGGTCAAACTTGTATTGTCAATGTCATTGTTTCAGTACGCTGCTGTACTTATCTTGTTCTTTCCAACAAATGAGTGAGGACAAATGAGCCTTTGTTTACACCTCCCAGGAGTGGCTAAACCTCAAGTTAGAGTAAGTAAAAAGAGGCTGCAAGCAGCTATTATGTACCAAGCACAGGTGTGCTGTGTGCTTCCAGTGGGTTGATGGGGGGATGCTGTACGGAAGTGTCCCGGAGTGTAAGGCCTCTGATCTCTGATTTTACAGCCTTCATGGCCTCAGGGTGCGTGAGCAGGAAGCCTAGAAGCCAAAAAGCAGCAGGTCCAGCATTGCACTGAAAGAGAAAACACTCAACTCAGCACATATTCACTGCTTTACATTAGCTTCTTGTATAAAACACTGTCCAAAAGTTGGTATAGGGTTAGGGTTAGGTTTGTTTATAGCCTGCACCTATTACGTAATGTACAGTGGGGCTCGAAAGTTTGGCCACCCCAGATAAAAAATGTTATTAATGTGCATAAAGACGCCAAGAAAGATGGAAAATCTCCAAAAGGCATCAAATGACAGATTAGACATTTGTATAATATGTCACCAAAAGTTTCAAAATAACAGAAAACTAAAAAATTGCATCTGCAAAAGTTTGGGCGCCCTGCAGCGTTTATAGCATGCACCGCCCCCTTTGGAAAGCTGAGACCTGACAGTGTCATGGATTGTTCATAATCAGCATCTGGAAAGACTAGGGGATGTAAATCTCAAGGTTTCAAACGCCCAGACTCATCTGACCTTGCCCCAACAATCAGCCCCAGGGGTTCTTCTTAGCAGTTGTCTAGAAAACTGGAACTGAAAATAGTTGACGCTCACAAAGCAGGAGAAGGCTATAAGAAGATAGCAAAGCGTTTGCAGATGGCAATATCCTCTGTTCGGAAAGTATTTAATAACTGGCAGTCATCGGGAAGAGTGGAAGTTAAAGCAAGATCTGGAAGACCAAGAAAAATATCAGACAGAACAGCTCACAGGATTGTGAGAAAAGCAAGTCAAAACCCACGTTTGACTGCACAATCCATCCAGAAAGACCTGGCAGACACTGAATTTGTAGTCCACCATTCCACTATGAAGAGATACTTGTACAAATATGGTCTTCATGGAAGAGTCATCAGAAAAAAACTAACTTGGACGCTACCTTGATACCATCTATGAAAAAGCTGAAGTTAAAGAGAGGATGGCTTCTACAAATGGATAATGATCTTAAACACACATCAAAATCCATGGTGGATTACATTAAGAGGCGTTAACTGAAGGTTTTGCCATGGCCTTCACAATCTCTTGACCTCAACATAATTGAAAATCTATGGCTAGACCTTAAAAGAGCAGTGCGTGACAGACAGTCCAGAAATCTCAAAGAACTGGAAGAATGGGCAAAGATACCTCAAACCATTATTAAAAGACTCTTGGTTGGCCACAAGAAGCCTTCCCAAGCTGTGATATTGCCACAGGGGACAGTATAAGGTAGTAACTCTGCAGGGTGCCCAAACTTTTGCAAATGTCATTTTTTTGTTTTCTTTTATTTTGAAAGTGTAAATGATGGAAATAAAATCTAACTTTTAGTGACATATTATATAAATGTCTAATCTGTCATTTGATGCCTTTTGGTAATTTTTCCATCTTTTCTTGGCTTCTTTATGCACATTAATACAAATATTTACCAGAGGTGCCCAAACTTTTGAGCCCCACTGTAGGACTTCATAGGGGCTGGTCTGGCAATACCAGCTAGAGGGGGGGTGAGACAGCAAGTTTTACTGCAAACGCAAATTTTCCCGTATCCACGTTCACCTTCAACTTCACACACAGTATTTTTCATGTGCTACTGATTATTATTATTTTATTTTTTCTTGTTTTCAGATGGACAATTAATCTTTAAATGCACATCCTGGATTTTTTAAATAATTGTTTTTATTTAACTGTTATTTAATCAGGTAGGCCATTGAGAACAGGTTCTCATTTACAATGACAACCTGGCCAAGAAAAGCATAAATGCGCAAGACAACATACAGTTTCAAATTCAATACAATACAATACAAGAATAAAGAATCTAATAGGCTACATGAAGTGCAGATTGAGTGGGCATCACAAAGCCGGTGCAAACTGAGTGGTAAGTAAATCGATGGACATGCAAAATTGATATGGTAATAACACAATATACATGAACTGACACGCTATATCACTGCTGAGTTGTAGTAAAGAGTCAAAATACAGTTGGTGCAAACTGTGGCCTAGTTAGTGATGTAGATCAGTTATAACGCAATATACAGTGTGTAAGTAGACAGTCTATAAATGCTGAGCTGTAGTGATGAGTCAATACATAGCTAGTGCAGATTGTGTCCTAGATAGGGATGTAGATTAGTAGATGTACAAAAATTGTATGACAACAAAGGTGGAAAGACAGTTAAGCATGACAGTGGAGATGCATTGCGCAAAACAGGTATGATGGCAGTGCAGGTGAAGATGTACATCTCACAGAGATAATGGAACAGTGAAGGAATGATGGGGAATTATTTCTTTAGAGTATAACTTGATTCACCGGCAGTTGTATACTTTGAAAGGCTAGGGAGGCCAGACTCACTCACACAGCCAGCGACTAGCTTTAATTTGCAATAAAGTGACTTTTTTTGGATATGATCACAAATTATTTTTACATTAAAACACATTTGTGGAGGTTTACAGACACCTCAACACAACACCATCTCTCCTAGAAGGAACGTAACTAATACATCCATTCATGTCTAGATGTGTCAATCAATAACTGCTGTTGTTATTGTTGTTGTTGTTTGATTTTTTTTTAAATGGAAAGACAACAGCAACCACCAACTTGTGCAGCTCTCATGATGAGGTTGTAGGTGGCTTTAATTAAATCCGAGCATTGCACTCTAAAGTGCCAGTCTGCCTGTAACACATGTATAAGCCACATTCACTCTGACATGTCCCACTAGTCTCACTTCTAATGCCTCTATTCTCTGCAGTGGTGCTCCAGTTTTCTGTCCCAGACTTAGAATGTGTACCCGAATATCCCAGCAGAGATGAAAGAGCACAAACAAACATAATGGAGGAATAGCAGTATTTCCAAACCAGCAGAGCATCGGAAAAAGCCTGTATTGGGGGGCCTGGCAAAGGTTTCTCCTCGCTTAAATACAATGTGTTACTGGGGACAATAATCATTGATCCAGGTTAACAAAGGGCGGAAGCTATTACAGCTAAAATGTAGCATAGGTGGAAAGCAACCTATGTTACATTGTACAACCTAGCAGCTTGCTAGCTCCCCCACCTGGCAGGATGGAGCAATGACACCATCTTGATCTATACTTGTCTGGACGGGTGAAATTAAAGAAGCTCACCTGTGTCAATATTGTTAATAATGGAAACTTTGTACGTTGTAGCCATTTGAAACTAAATCATAAATGAATCATGCTTGACAAGAAAATGTATTGAAGGTAGTATGAAACAAGAGGAAGAAGGTTCAGCTGACTAACACAGTTTTCTCACCCACATCCCATTACTAAACTTTAAACGAGATAAGATGTCATGGTAACCGATTCACTTAACCACAACTCTAAAACTCCACTCTGAGTTACAGGTTGAGGCAGGTAGCTCTGAGTAACTGGCAGAGAGGAATCCACTGCCTCTTACTGCTGCATTGTTGGAAGGCTGAGCACCCTGGAGTGGAATTCAAGCATGCAGTGTGGGTGTGGGAATATTGGCATCAATGTGTTTCCTTGTTTGTGTTTGAGGGTTGTTTGAGACAGGCAATAAACCACCTCTTACCTGTGTGGTCCACAGCTGCAGGAGTAAAGCTCTTTTCTGCATTTCTGTATCAACTCCCTCCTCATGCAGGAAGTGATGATAGCTCTGCTGCCAGGAGTTTGATTCTGACCCTCCGCTCAGCCAGTTCGGAGACAGCAGCTCCCACAGTCGCTCTCGTGATAAGTTAGCGGTTTTGCGTTCCCCTGTTGAAGAACCGACATAAATTCATACATACCTTCCTGTGCTGTATTGTGCAGTCAGACAGGAAACTGAAGCAATTTTAATTTCCTTTGCTTGTGTACAACCTACCTCGCTTGAGTGAGCTGCGAGCCAGTTTGGTGAGAAGATGGTCAAACTTGCGGAACTCAATGTAGACTGCAGCAGCATTGTCTCTCCTCTCAAACAATGTAAGATATCCGGCCCTGAGCACAGAAATACAGTTAAAAAAGGTTCCTGGTAGTGTAAACATAGACATCATTTGATTCATTTGGTTAAAGTGCTGTGTGTTACCTGAAGAGTAGACTGTAACAAAGGCTAAAGAGTCCATCCTGTCTCCACTCTGAGGGGCTGCAGTCTGTCTGGTCACTCAGCAGCAGGTTCTGGAGGTGAGTGTTCATTGAGCTGTTGAGCTTGGAGAGACTGAGGCCTTGAAAATGCCTGAGGGAATAATACATAGATATTGAGATTTGCAACACTCATTTGAATCAGATATTATCGTGAACAATAAAGTCTGTGTTTAAAAGAAGCATTCATTACTGTTCCATCCATTTCCTCTCTGCTGTAGGTTTGATGCTTGGCAGCTGCAGACTGAAGATCCTTTTTAGGAGCTGGTTTCGGTTGTGGGTGAAGTCCAAGAAGATTGTATCATTCATTACGGCATCGAAAGAATTTGGGTCCAACAATACCGTCACGTAATGACCAGCAACACGAACCTGGAAGGAGATTTACTAGAAAGTCAACTTTTTTGCTAATATTCAGTTCACCAAATTCACCTGACGAAGGTCTTTGTAACCGAATTGTTGTGAAGTAAAGTATTTGCAAGGCGTAATGGACAGAGTGCCGGACTTCTTCAACAATTCTTCTTAATATTCAGTGAAGCATTTTGTTCTACACTGGAAGAATACTGTGTTGCAGTAGCCTATGCAGTAATAATTTTGAAAATATTCAGATTTAAATCAATCATAAACTTGCTATCACCACACATGCATAATTACGTCTTGTTAAAATGAACATTTTGTTGTAGTGTGACAACCTGATTTGTATTTCAGATCATAAACCAGATCAGGTGACAGATTTCTTTGTCCGGTGTGCAAAAAACATCTTTGACCCTTTTCTTTCAACCATTACATTTTCAATTTTATCCTATATGACTCTTAACTTTTTATCTATTTTAAAACAGCTTCTCATTTCCTTAAACAGTGCCATTTTAGAGACAAACGTTAACAAAAGTTGTTTGTCTCTTAGAACTTACTGTAAAGATATCCCCATGTCTGTCTTTCATCCGTGCCAAAAACTTAGCGGCATCTTTTCCAAACTCGAGTGCGTGCCCCAACCATGGAAGAACACCTTTATCCAGAGGTGGCTCATTTTTCTGTCTGTCAAGTATAAGTAAATCATTAAAATTAAAACAATGTAATAGAGTTGTTTTTTCATTCCCTCATGAATCTTAACCAAAAGGCTTGGAGTTAGCATGAAGTTATGTCCTGTGAGCTTTCTGTCATTTGGTTAAAAACAAAACAGCATATGTAAGCCACAATACAATTTTGAGTTCTATTTTCTTTGTGTTGTTTAAAGGCTAAACTTAATGCAGAGAATCAGTGTTTAATAGTCAGCATAGTTCAGACATCCAAATGGTATCAGATAATATTAATATTTAAAGGAAGAGGGCAAAGTCATATTTTTCTCAAATCACAAATGTACTTCAATTTTTAACGATAACAGTAGTAAATCTTCTCTAGGTTAAGCTTTGTAGTATTTTGTAGTTCAGAATCAACCTAGTACAATCCCTAAAATGCACCTTTGTTAATAATCTTATAACTGGATATTTCAACATATTAATGAATGGCTTTACCTTGTGCGAGTAGAGTATAGATGAACTAGAAGAAGCAGTCCATTAAATAGTAAGAATATTGTCCATAACATGTTTCGGTAAAGTGTAATACTTGTCCCGCTGCTGGCAACTTACTTATAAACGTGAGTCTGACTGCACTGTAACTAGGCTGCAAGTTGTTAGGAGGCGTGGGAAAGGTGTGGCTTGGGACACAAAGTGTTACACAACACTTAGTACAGAGTGTCTGACACCATACAAACCACTATAACCGGAGTGGATTGAACAAACTGAAGCTATTCAAAATGCCCCTTCCAATGTAGAGTTTAGTTCATGTTAAGTAACACCTTCTAGAAGAGAGTAATAAAGTCTATGGGTTAAACAGCCGGCACAAAATCTTCCTTTTACACTTCATACAGTACAAGGTAAAGCCACCTGTCAGAACATTTCACAACAATGACATCATTGAGGTAAAGGGACTCCTATTTTTTACTAAGGAGTGATGTCAGGACACACATATTTCATGGAGAATGTCATAAAGTCAAGTTCCCCTTCAACATTGTGAAATGCCTATTTTTACGAAAGGATGACTTCCAGTCAGTCACAGGAACAAGTATCTACAGATCACGTTGTCTGCCACACTGAAACCAATGATTCATTTATCTTAATTATGAGCTAAGAGCTGTAACAAGTGTTGTTTATGTGGTACTCTGATTCTATTAATCAGAGTATCATAAGTGAACCAATAAATTACCAATTTGTCATACCTTACTTGATATAATTCATACGCAATACGTAGCCTAGAAATTACTAGAAAAAACACCAAAAGTGGACTGGTGCAAGGACTCTGCTAGAGCTTGCATATTTAGACCATATGTGTAAAATGGATTTAAACAAGCTGCTTGCTTTTTGTTGTGTAACATTACACTGTATCCTACCGGCAGAGGGTAGTCATGGCTCACCTTTCAGCAGCTGGCTAAAAGTTACATTAGTTATAGCCTACTGAAGTAAAGTATATGTTACAACCGAAAATAACAAGTAATGTTAACGCCATTGCGACGCAGCTTGACTAGTCCTAACCTATTTTGATAATACGTATGAATTTATAAGTCAAAATGTTATATCATGTGAAATATACTTAATCATCCTAAATGATTAATAGACAGCAAACCAATAGTAACTGAGTCTGTCAAAGAACATGGACATATTCAGTGAAGGCAAAGACTTTACGATATCACCTCGGGCGCATTACATGAGTAACCTAATTGTTAACTGTAAGATAGAATTGTTTTTTCATAAGTAGCCGTTAGCTTTCCGCTACTGCTAACATGCTGTGTGTGCTCTTCACTAACCGACCGGACCAGCTACAACAACCTGAAACTTCAGTTCCTACAGCAAACAGATACACGGCAATGTAAACCCATAGTACTGTATTAAATCATTACGTAACATACTCAGAATATATTAACTTACAGTCCACAGATTTAATCAATGTCGAATACCTTTCTTTAATTAAGAAACATATTGCAAACATTGTAACATTTCCTTAAGTTGACCTAATTAGAGGAATAATGTTGGTTTGATTTTAGCCACTTCATAAAACTTTTATTAGCAATACAAGCGTAATGAAATCTTTTTAGTTTATCAAAACATTTTACAACTTGAAACATCTGGCAATGTGGGCACTGACAACAGTAACTGAAGGAAAACACTTGTTTAAATATTCTCTAAATTATAGACACTACATTTAAGGTACATCTAAAAAAGTGACACCTGAAAAAAAGTATACACCCTGAACGCATTCCATTCAAGTGTGTATAATTCTACATCTCCCAAGGGAAGGAAAGGGACCAGCAATACTGCAAGGGGTATCATCTCAGTAAAAATGGTGGTTTTGTAAAAGTTGGGTGTGGTGCACTGGAAACAAATCAACTTTTTACAATTAGCCTCTGGTATAAACAAACATCAAATACAATCTTGCATGAAGCAAATGGTTTATGCATAACAGTTTGTCTCAAAACATTTACACCTGCATGTCTGACTTGAACCCCTTATACATATATTCTCTTTTTTTTTTAAATCATTCATAATTTATTGGCAGACTCTTAAGCCAGTTGTTAATCATTTCTTTTACTTCTTCAACCAGGCTAGTCTGCACTAGACAGCTAGTCTGAACTCAGGCTCCTGGTCCCAACATGTCAGCATCATAGTATAGCTGTGGAATGAATAAATGTGGAAATGAGTGAATGAGTACGTATTTGAGTGAATATGTAAACAAGTAAGTGAACTATTGAAAGTGAGCATAAAATCTTATTTTAAACTCACATACAAAAGATAGAGAATAATTATCCAGCTCCATGTGGTGGGACACCAGGGCACATAAAGATTGATCTAAAGAAGGGCAGCCGATACAGCACTGCATATTTATTTCTCCCCTGGTATGGAACCCTAGAGGGTTCTTTATCACGCGTCCTGCATATTGGGCTGATCGCCACTGTAAAGTAAATGTAAAAGTACCAACAACAGCCAAAGACAGACACTAACAACTACAAACAAATTTAGTGGAGTAAAAAAATACAACATTTACCTCCAAGATGTAATGGAGTTTGCAGTATTTTATGATAATATTTTAAGTGTAAATCTTCTGTATATCTGTAAGTTGCATTACTTAATGCTGTAATTCTACGGCAGCATACTAATATCACAGTAATCTAATGGCACAACTATATTATCATTTTACTGCGATTTACTACGTGCTGCTAATTTACTGTGTGTTGTGAAATTAATGCAAATGTAAGCCAGTATATTTACTGTACATTTACAGTCAAATCTTTTACGGTATAGTTTACTTTCTTGTATTCCTTGAACTGTGACAATATCCAATGATATCGTTATTGAGGTAACTCTCAGAGGCCAAATTCAGTTTTAGGTGGTTAAGTACGTATATTTTTATATTTTTAACCTGCGTACCACATAGTCTATAAATATAAAGAATTATCTATAACAACTATAATATTGGATTTATAATATGCAATTTTACCTATTGTATCTCTCTGTAAATTAGGTTAAAACATGAGCCCTCAATAACCTTTGTGTTGTCTATTCGTCGCAATTGAAAATCAACACTTTTGTTGTTATTGTTATAGATTTTTTCTTTATTTGTCCCTTTTTTCAACACTTTGGATGTAACACTAACTTGTTAACTTTAGTTTTACAGTGATTTTTGGGAAGTATGGTCAATAAATGTAATTTATAGGAAATTGCACCTAATGTTTGAGTTAGAAAACCAAAATTAGGAATTATTTAAAATTAAAGGAATGTGTGTTGATGGATAATCACAGACTGGGATATGTCAACTTTTACTTAATACTACATTTCAAAACTACTTCAATCTTTTTTTCAAGTGCTAAAAAAATGAACACAACACCCCAAAATTAATGAAAGTACAGATTTGTACTTGCCAAAGAGAATTGTGTGGAATCAATCATGTTATTTTGGGTAGTTAAAAAAAACATTGATATAGGAAAACAGGTCAATTTGAGCCAAGGACAACACAATTGTTAAACATAATAATTTGGTTAATGATTAAAGTGTTAACACATAATTCAGTGTAAAGTCATCTATTCTTAAATTATTCTTAAAAATTACATGGTGAATGTTAGGCATGATCCTGAATAACTCCACTAAAAGACTGCTTTAAGTCTTTACTATCTTTCGGCAAGAAACTATTTTTTAAGGTGCACCGTGTGATGATAATTTCTGGTGGATGCTGGTAAGGTTTCCACTGCCTAGTTATAGTCATATATGCTTTTTTACATTATTTTCAAACCCACCCCAACTTCTATCAGGCTTACTCTCAGGCCAAGGATTGGTGAGTAACATTTGCTCAGGAAATGAGTGGGGATTGGATTGTGACCACGGAACAGTTCTCCTGCAGATTTCTCCTGGGCTCTCTTCCAGCTTTAACAGTTGTCACACACAGACAGTAACCCTCAGAATAAGTGATAATTGGGTGCAAAGGGGGATTTCTTGAAATATTTCAAATTGCAGTCTCAAAACAAGAGTGCTCAATTATCCACGTCCTATACATCAGTTGCGTTGAGGCAAACACACCTGTTGGATAGTTGTGAAATCGAAGACGTAGCACACTGTTGCACTTGAGAAGCCACAGAATGTTATTTCACAGCATTTGTCAGAAAACTGCTGCAGTGAAGAGCATTGTGAGGGAAAAAAAGTAGGGCAGAGTGATACATTGTCCATTGAGCCGTTCTGACTTTCTCTGAGGAGATGATCCATAAGCTTTGTCAAAGTGTTGCAACTGTGAGGTGAAGAAAGACTTCAGATTTGTAACACCTCAGTTTCTTCCACTCAGAAATACGTTTCTGTGACGTCAGTTAGTTGTCTCGTTCTCACCTGAGAAAAATCCCCAACAATGATTTTGTGATAGAAATGGGATACTGATGGACACAGCAGGCTATACTGTAATATCATATGAATACTGTGATAAGCTTACATCTCAACATTGGCGCTGGGTAGGCCAAATGGCTGATCTTTAGTGGTTCTTGGTCAAAGTTTCATCCAGAAGTGCGTTTGATTAGTTGAGTAGTCAATCGACAGAAGACATAGTCTGCAACTATTTTATCAGTCATTTCTTAAGCAACAATGCCAAACACTGGCTGACTCCAGCAAGATAGTAAACTCAATATCTGATCAATCAAGACATCTGAAGTTGTCACCTCCGGCTGTGGGGAATTAGCAATTTTTGTTTTAGTTTTTATGAACAACACAAATAATGGTCATGATGTAATAAAGGACATTGATGGAGAAAGTAATCTTCAGATGCTCTCACGGTGTGATCAGTTGTAAAACATTTTGAAACTGAACTGCCATCTTCAAGTTGGTCCCAATCACGAGCCTATCATCAGCCTACTTATGATTATGAGACAAACTTATCGTTTGTCATAATTATCTGATATCCTCCTAATTTCAAATGATGAGGATTCCAGTAACACGTCTTCGAAAAATTCAATAATGCATGTATTTTTTTACTTGCATTGCAGTATAAAGATGCTAGTACCAGCCACTTTCTAACAGTCTTATCTTATGTCCTATTTCACAACACTATGTTGAGAATGACCGGATGTATATTATCAGTATATTAACATAAGCCAAGCATCTGAATTCTAATAAGAAAAAAATGGCTGAAATTGTCTGACAACTAATCCTTCTTCTGCAATCAGCTTCATGTTACAGAACCAGAGCTATCAAATCCTGATCACCAACACACTAGCCTACTTATGTAGGCTGTCTTTCTTCAACTGGCAGGCTGTGTAATGTAATCAGTTCACTCAGACAAATCTCGAATCATCCAAGGGAAGAAAAGTGGTGAAAAAGGGAGGGGGTTGGGGGAGGAGTCTCAGATTGACTTTCACATCCATTCAGCCTTTTCTGCAGCAGCATTGAACTTGCAGAGAGAGGGAGAGAAAAAAGGCAGACTGGACAGTTGCAGAAGGAGCTCGGTGCTATTATTGCCGAGGCTGCCATAGCCGTTGCTTTCGGAGTTTACTCCTGGCTTTTATGAAATGTACATCAAACGTGAATGGTTTCCGATTCGTTGAAGAGTACCGGTGAAGAGGAGCAGTAGGGGATCAGTATGCACTTTAGGTTCGACGTCGCCTAGAACGCAGCGCAACAACATCTCTGCGCAGAGCCTTTGTGCGTTTAATCACTGAAGTTGTGTCATGCGAGCGATGATTCGCATCTGATTGTTGCTGAACTATCTGGAGAGGACAGGCAAACGCTGCATTGTGGCAACCGAGACGCTTATTCCTGCCCGAGGATTGCACAATCCGTTCTCCCCAAAATGTCATCTCATGCCAAAGTCAAGAAGGACAAAGAGATTATTGCCGAATATGAGACCCAAGTGAAAGGTTGGTAACATGCAGGCCTGATCGTATTGTTATTCTGGGTGGCAAGGCACTATTGCGTAACTTTACCACAAGCTGAAGGCTATGGCTTTCAGGGTGCTGTGCTATGGGGCGGGACAGACTGCATAGTTGTAGAAGCTTTTGAACATATCTCTTTGGAAAATGGCTCATACATTCACTTCATGCTAAGACTTTTACGCCACATAAGTCCACTAAGACAATAATGAAGACGTAACGTCGCTGATTCCGGTTTGTGAAGATGATTGTGCTTATTAACATGCCAAGCCCTGCATGTGGGGCCATGCAAGCTATGGGAGCGTGATGGTTTCAAAGTGCAGCTGGTATTTATGTGAGAATGATGCTGCACACCCAACAAGGGAATGCACCAATTCACCTTGGACAATCTTAACAATAGACTGGAGGTCATGCACCTCAGGTAGTCATGCAGAATACTTGAGAGACAGCTGAGTACAATTTTTTACAACTTCATCCTAGAAATGTAGGTTGAAATTTAGGCCTACATGACAATGTGGAAACCTATGTCATTTTGAAAGACAGTATGGTGAGAAATGGGTATTTCCCTGACGCTCCGGGACAATGTTTAGCCTATGTAGCTATAGCATCATAAGAGAAAGGGAATAATTGAGAAGATCACACAGCAAACAGTTCAGAAAGTCAATAAATAATATATGCTTTCTGTATGAATTATGTACCATGAAAGGATTTTACAGTCTGCTGTTAAATATGTGACTGGATGAGGCTCCCAGATAGAGAAAAGAGTCTGGAACAGTGCTGTATTGGAACAGACAGTGCATGATGTGCATATAGGTGGGTTGTCCCCTCAGCCATTTTTTGGGACATCAGGCAGTGTGAACTTAAACACTTTTTTTTGTATCACCCTCTCACAGTTGTGGTTCTGCTCACTGTTGTGCATCATTTTATTCTTTTGAATAAGTTACAATTTTAAACAAGGATAACACTGCTATTCATAGTAATACTAGTGTTTAACGAATGGTAATAACTTTTGTCTATGATAAAGCTAATTACATCTGTATTAAACAGACTTAGCCCGCTCAGATTATACTTATACAGTAGAACAGGGTGCAGTAAGTCTGCTCAGACCCTTTAGTTCAAAATCACCCAACAGGATTGCAGTACTCTGAAACACTTAAAACAACAAAGTTGACTTTGGCAGAGAAAACACCAATTGAAACTTCCACTGTGAACTCATGGAGTGTGTTGGGGCCTAATAATTCAAATAGCAGAGGGCCCCAACTTCTTCAGTCTGAGACCCAAAAGAGATATTTTGTGTTGCCCTGGGACCAAAACCTACAAAAAAAAAATCATGAATTGCCATTAAACCTACATTGATAAAATAGAGAAGTGACTAAGCAGCTTCTTGTTTACATTCAATATAGAGGCCACCAAACGCCACTGAGGAGCAGCAACCCGTTGATGCCGCTGTTGCTTCTACGTCACCCGGATCGTTGGTCTGATTGGTTGAAGAACTATCCAATTGCACTCAGTCATTTGAACTATGCCCATTGGTCACGCCTCATGTACAGAGAAATGCGGAGCAGACTCCCCATACCGATGCTCAATCTCAAATCTATTGAGCTTAGCTTGGTCTGTCGATAGCCAGGCTAATGCAATGCACCTCTCCACATAAAACACATTAAAGCCATTCCTCTGCATTTTAGAATGACTATGGTGAAGCCAACGCTTATAGAGTCATACTTGTATTTTCATTTTGATATCATGCATGCGATTGAGAGTGAGGGAATTACAGAAGTCACACTCAACGTTACCTCAGCCGGAGAGCTTTAACACATTTTCTTCTATTTTAATTACAAAAAAAAATTCACATATCCTTGCAATGCACTTTATTCTGATGGGTGGCAATGGGTCTGCAATTCCTATTGGGCTCCCGTCCTAAAAGACTGCTATATAGGATATATCCATCTCAAGGTGTTTGTTATCCTGATACATATTCCAGGTGTGGTCAATACTGTAGTAGAGTTAGCATAGTTTTTTATTATTTTTTTAAAGATTATTTATTAGGCATTTTAGGCCTTTATTTCCACAGATGAAGACAATGAAGATGAAAGGGGAGAGAGAGAGAGAGGGGGAATGACATGCAGCAAAGGGACACAGGTTGGAGTCAAACCTGCTGCCGCTGCATCAAGGAGTAAACCTCTATACGTGTGCGCCTGGTCTACCAGCTGAGCTAACCTGGCCACAGAGTTAGCGCAGTTTGTAATAGTTTGCTTCAATGGAAGTTGACAAGCCTGCTTTGCTCTTCCCCTGCAGCTATCTGTATGTCTAAATCCTTTCGCACAACAAAAAAAAACTCAAAACCAACAAGCTAATGTTACACACTAAAATGGCAAGTTTTGATGGAAATTTTAATTATGCAATAGAGCAAGCCTGCTTGGTTCTTACGGCGAATGATTATAAAGAGTTACAAAGAATATGTTTACAACATTTACTATCTAACTGGGAAGTTTAAGGACTGATTGGCAGGGATTTCTAATATGGACAAAGTACACACTGTGACACACTGGCAAGAGCAATTTACGTTTTACCATTCATGCAGCTAATTAAATATTGCCCGTGTATTCTGTGAACTTCATTTAATAGTTTTTGTGGCATTTTCTTTTGCAGGGTGCACATTTTCCACCAAAACAAGTTCCTTGAGTCTTTTGCAAAGCCACCTTTGCTGCATCTTGGTTTTGAACGACATGCAAACAATTCAGATTAGTTTTTTCTCTTTCTATTCTAGAATGTATTGTGGAGAAGCCAGACCTTACTCCACAGTGCTGTAAAGATAGGTCTGGCAATGCAAGACTAAGATATTGAATCCATGCCATGTGGACATGTAGCTCATGTGCTAAAATTAAAATGTAAATGATGCAGACTCTAATAGGGGGACACTGTATTTATGTTTAACCTTACTGTACAACTCTACAATTTTAGTTTAATTCAAGCAAAGTAGGGCGAAACAGATAGCTGTCTTATTTCTTGGCCGGTGCAGTGACTTATGGTCTGGCTATCACCAGACCACTCCAAGCTTAATAGATTTGAGATTGAGAATTGGTCTGGGGAGTCTGCTCTGTATTTCCTTTGCACAAGACGCGTGACAAATAGGCATAGTTCAAATAACTCTGTACGCAGTTGGATAGTGCTTCAATCAGTCAACGATCCGGGTGATGTAGAAGCGACAGCGGCATCAACGGGTTTGCTGCGCTTCAGTGGCGTTAAGTGGCCGCCGAATGTACACAAAAAGCTGCTTGGTCACTTCTCCATTGTCATTGTGTTAAACCCGTCAATAACTTGCCAGGTAGATAAGCCAGTTTGTGATTGGTTCCCTTAAAATTGTGAACTGAAGCAGGAGAATAAAAATAGCAGGTTCCCAGACTGAGCTGCAGGGCAAAATCAAATTGTCGGCAGATTGGGCGGGGTTTACCCAGTCGTTACTTTCTGAAGTCAAGAAGAATACCTGTAGTGCAGTACACAGTAAACTAGTTGTTTCCACAAAGATTTATGTGTAGACTGAACAAACAACATATAAAGTGTTAATTAGTGAGTTGTACAGCTGCTGGTCGGCAGATTTTGTTATGTTTGGCTGCTGCATGGTTGTAGCTTCATATTGATCACACAGACATGAGAGTGGTATCATAATCTCATCTAACTCAAGAAAAACATGGAAAAGGCTAGGTCCCAAAATGTTATACTTTTACATGAAGTACTCCATTTATTTTTATTTTCTATTTGGTGGTTATTAACATATTTCTGCCTAAATGCCCTGACCTGGAATTTACTATAACCAAATGAAGATCTTTGTATTCAAATAATAGTACACCTAAAAACACATTAAACAATATAAAAAACAAAACACCATATCTGTTTGAACAGCTTTTTATTATTTTTAATGACGTTAGTATCTCTGTTCATCAAATTAGTTTGCTTGTTTTATAAATCCATGGAAGCACATAGAAATGGGTGAAAAAGTGATGAAGGCAATATTAGTGTTGATGAAAGTCATTAAGTTATCTGTGGAAATATCTGTAAATGTTTCAAGTCAAACTGTCCTTTGACAGACCTAATTAGACCTTACTTCTGTTGCACATAGGGTGGAAACGATCAAACCTTGTCAGTGTGTGTCTGGAATGAAGGATATGATTAGCATTATTTAGACTGAAGTGTTGTTTTCTTTCTCTCTGTCGTTCTCTTTGTCTGTTTAATTGTTTGACTTGTTCACTCTGTCACTCTTCCATTCTCTCTCTCTCTCTCTCTCTCTCTCTCTCTGTCCCCCTCTAGTCTATACACACTAGGGGTGAACAACTAATTGCAATTTTATTCAACTCGCAGAATGGTGCAATATCAAAATTGCTGGGGTGGCATATTTGTTAAAGGCAAATGATCTGTAACACAATAAATAATAAAATAAAAAATGATAATAAAAAAAGTTGTTTCGTTCAGAACATTGAAAAAATCATACTATAATCATTTATATTTTTTAAATTCTATATTTATCAATGAAAATGAGAATAGTGATGCAAAAATGATAAATCCCTTCAATATCTTGAATTATATTGCAATATCAGTCAGAAAAATCATATTTAGATTAGATGTTTTTCTCATATCATGCATACACACAAGGTTTCGGGCTATGAGAGAGTCGTCACAGATCATTCTCTCGTCTCAGTTTCAGGAAAAGCTTTAAGCTGACATCTTAAGCTCATTTGCAAACTGGGCTTAGATCAGTTTGGAGCTGTGGGGGCTTTACTCTGACACTGGTCTCCAATAATGCTGAGTTGCTGACTGCACTGCAGTTCAATCAGGCACTAACCTAATGCACCTTGCACTGTTGTTTTTAACATGCCACTTTTCAGCAAACTGCCAGGTCTCAGTCACATTTGAACTATGATTGTTGGCGAGCAGGTGTGTGTTTTGATCTTTACAGGTCTGGGCCTGTATTTGTGATTATTGTCACATGTCATAGCTGATTCATGATGACTTAGTAGTCACTCAGATATTAATCATGATGTTCATGATCTACGTCATCATTTATTCATTGTCAGAAGGTAAAATTGTGTTTTGCTTGTTTCTAACCACAACATGAGTTAAATTGCAAGTTTGTTTTAAGTGTTTGGATTCAACTAATGTTTTTCCTTCTAAGGAGTGTAGTTGACCAGCTCATAACTAGATCATATATCACAATCCACTCTCTTGCACCCTGCAATTCAAAGTACGTATTACAGCTTCACGCTTCAAAAAGCCTTTTTCTGGGCAAAGAAGAAGACTCCTATTAATGACATTTGGATTTTGAATACATGTGGTCCTCCATGTTTCCTTCTTCAAACTTGCCGGGGCCGGGAAGCAACGATACTCATTGTGACAGTGAAAACATGAAAGGCGGAGCACTATATCCTGTATGCCTAACATATTTCAAGATGACTTCTTGGAATTGATGGTGGTGGTTAATATTCATGACAGTAAAAGTTTGTGAAGGGGAAACACCGATTTTGATAATGAACAACTACACACTTTTCCCACTGCACCTTTAAGCTTGCTGTAGATCCTGAAACCAAAAGAAAATGAGAGGATACCCTTCATCATACATCATACTGTACTTTTAGCTGTAGGCCACATTATCTTTAAAGATATTTGATCTGTTTCGAGCTAAGCCGTTGTAGTCTTATGCACAAATTGTTCTAATAGGATATATTCTAAACAGTTGCTAAGGGAACATGTGGCAACATTGTATAACATTGACTTTACATTGATAGCTTTTCCTCAAACATTTTACGAAGAATTGAAAAAGAAAACATTATTACCAAAAACATTGGTAATATTGGTGACAATCTGACTGTCACAAAGAAGCATTTCACTCCTACTGCTACCATATTCACTGTAGAGATGCATTTCATGAGGAGCATGTAGACGCAACCCTTTTTTCTGTGTATTCATAGTGAAAACATGCTTAGACTGATACTATCTTGAAATGTCATGGGTTGCATTATGACAGTAAAAGAATATCATTTCCAGTGTCTTGGTATCACTATTGCTGTGATGACAGATACCCACAGTTGAGAGAGAGCGAGAGAGAGAGAGAGAGACTGTAAAGGCACACCATAGCCATTACTGCTTTCAGAAGACAAGTGTTCACAGAACACAGCCTTGATCTGTCCCAAATTATGTCAACGTGTCAGTCTGGGTTAAGCCACATGTGACTAACCACGCATGGCTAACTGCAGACACAGCCCGGAGACCGCTGCTGGCCATTGCGATAGCTGTGGTAGGCTAATTTGAGCAGGCTTCTGTGGTGACAAGGACTCCTCACTATGCGATATTTAGTGCTCTCTGTTGCAGCAGTACAGGAGCCCAACTGGCAACCTTGTAAGGAAACAGTGACAAATAGTTTCCCCCCATTTCATTAGATTATCTGTCAGAGATTGGGGCAGCCTCTTCAGATATGTTGTGTTTGAACTCGGTGTGTGGACGTGGTTTGTGTTTTGAATGTGTAGGGGAAAAGAGGAGGTCACGTCTTCATCAACAAGCTGAGGTACTTTTCTTTTCTAAGACACAAGCCTTGAGACATGACTAAACGATATGGGTGATGCTTTTATTATTAAGGAAAAATGTGGAAAGGCTTGATTTTAGTTTTATGTATTCAAAAACTTTAACATGTAACTGCATAACATGATTTATATCATACTGCATCAATATCCCAATGTTCAATCCCAACCAGATTAAGCAGCTAGAGGTATTCATTTCACTTTACTTCCAGACTGCAATTAATTTATGCTCAAAGTGCTTGATAAAGTCACCAGGATGTCAACCATATGGGTAAAATTAATCGACATTACAAACGGGTAAAGTACTATTTTTGACATTTCAAAAGTCTTTGGGTTGTGGAACATTTTATTAATTTTGGCTGCACACTGTTCCCAGGCAGCAGAGAACTTGGTGTAGCATACATCTCTGTATTTCATTTAAAGACATCTGTGCTATTGTTCAATCAATAAAAGATAGAGAAGAAGCTACATTAAGCATTTGAGGCTTACTTGTCTGTATATTATTCACGTGAACTCCTTGCCAGCTTCTTCGTAATTATGCATTACTCTGCAAAGGCTTGAACCATTCATCAACTGTAGCGCAGAATTGCACAATCCTAGTAACAGTTTAAGTTCTATAAATAACATGCTCAGAGGAGAGCAAAGGCTAATATCATGAATGCAAATAAAGCTTATTCTGATTCTATGTATCGCTGATAAAATTATGCAGTTAAATACAATTAGATTTTCTCCCAACATTGTCCACTTTACACTGTCACTTTATGATTTTAGAATGATTAAAGTCACACAGGCCAACAGATTGAGTTGTTTGGTGTTTTTTTTAACATAGGAGTTTGGGCTGTAACGATGCCCAATATAAAATTGAAATTGCAACGCTCAGATCCACAAACCTGTGTTGCGGAGTGAGAAGGCAGAATTGCTACACACTCCATCCAACTCCCAGAGTTATCCTTTCCATCCAGATCCAATGCTACCACATCTTTAAATTACTAATTGTATTAATTGTTTTGGTTCCTTATCCACGTTTTGTCCGTTAAATTTAGATCACTGTAAAGACGGCTAAAAGCGAAGGGGGGGGGCACCGTTAATGCTAACGGAGGTGTAACGTTACGAATGGTTGCTGTTCTGACTCTGGTGCCTGGGTCTGTTTCCCAACGGTTCAGTAAACTGCCTTTGGCGTCCTTAGCAGCGGAGTCAAGTGCTGACCGAGCTGGCTGCCACATGGCTGTGTGCTGACTGTGAATGTGAAACAATTTTGGAAACATTATTTTAAAGTACAAATTAATCTTTGGTGTTGGATCGATCAACATTGAAACCATTCAGTATCAATATATAAGGTATCTATTAACTGTGTCACAAAGTGGGATGTAATCAGTAAAAAAATAATGGTGAATTAGGTTTACTAATTATAACTCTCCATCGGCCCCCCAAAATAATCAAGGTTTGTATCGAATTGTGGGTCAAAGATCATGATGCAAACCAAACTATGGGTTTGGTGTATTGTTACAGCCCTAATAGAAATACATTGTTCTTTCTATATTAAACCTGTTTGCTTCCTTTTTCATCAGCACGGGCTAATTGAGTATTTCATAGCAGAAAAAGTTGCCCTTGTTCATGGCCACTATGCTAAACAGACTGACTGCTGCGACTGTTAGAACAGGGAACTGGCCTGTTCTCATTGAGATGCCTCTAGAGGCATGTAACTAGGCAACTGGGCAACTATGGGGACCATGAGGGGTACATCTGCAAACAGCAAGGGACTACATATTTACTCCGTCTTTCTCGCTCTCGCACTTTCATTCACATTTTTGCTCACACAATCGCAGACGATGGGGGAGGCATTTTTAAGATCCTTTATTGTAGATACAGAAAGAGCATTTAGAAGTGAATAAAGGAGCATTTCTTCTGCTGGACCATCCTTTCCATTGATACATTTCTTACAGAGTTTCTTTCAGTGTGCAGCAATCATGTGCGTGGTTGAAACAGTCTGTCATAATGGAATCTTCAGCCATCTTAATGGTGCTCAACTGTTTCTAGTGTCTGAGTGAAGCTTTGTTTATTCTGTGTGTGTGTGTGTGTGTGTGTGTGTGTGTGTGTGTGTGTGTGTATAAAATCCACAGCTCAAAATGATGTCCTGATGATACAGTATGTTCTTATGGTGTTATTGCTCTGCACATTTCTGTATTCCAAATTGGTGATTGATACAACTTAATTATTCAAGGTTTTGTTTTATACATATGACGAGTTTAGTCTTCTGTAATGCATAGCTGTGAATCAGTTGCTTTCAGAATCCATTTGATTTTTTTATGTACATTGTTGTCAATATCCCAATAGTGTATAAAAATATATCACTCAGCCCTAGGCTCTGATATGATTTACCGTTTTATAATTTGTATATAAACTATTTGTTAATGCCATATCATCCATATTTTGAAAGATACTTTTTCTTTATAAATAGGAGCAAGTTTCCAAGCAGAAAACCAAAGCAGTCTTGTAATCAAAAGCAATTTGGTTTTTTTTCGAGACAAACTCCTCTGAAAGATCGCTCACCACAATGCATTTTGAGAAGCTGACCTATTTTATTTTTTCCGTGCTGTCTGCTGCAATCATCAGACATGCATCTCATATGCATGTGTACTACCCCAGCATTTGGACACCCCCGCACTTCATCCCGCTACATGCACATCTAATAAGCACAGTGGAAAAATGCCCTTTGACATCAAGTTTTATCCAGTTATGATGACTTTGTTAATTTATTAGTGCTTGTGCTTGACTGTATCCTCACATAGTTGGATTTACTATATCTACTGCTAAAATAATGTGGGTTTAATTTTGACCTGCAGCACTGTTTGGCAGGCAAAAGTGAGACCCAGCATGTAATTCAATTTCCCCTGAGAGGCTTTATTTATTCTGAAGTTGGTATCTCCCTTTTTGAAATGCAGAGATCCGTAACCAGCTGGTAGAGCAGTTCCGTTGTCTGGAGCAGCAGTCTGAGTCCCGGCTGCAGCTGCTGCAGGACCTGCAGGAGTTCTTCCGTCGAAAGGCTGAACTCCAGCTGGAGTACTCCAGAGGCCTGGACAAACTGGCCGAGCGCTACTCCGCCAAGATCCGCACCTCGAGAGAGCACCATCACTTCAAGTGAGTCTCACTACTGTCTGTCTGCTAAGCACTGGAATATGTGTATCCAATGTGTTTGACTGATAAACAACTGTTACATATGTAATACTGATCACTGGCACGGCACAGAGAGATGAAGGCATAGGAAGGATAAAAGAAAAATGAGAGGAGGGATAACAACAGAATAAATGACCTGAAATAAAGCCAGGGCCAAGGAAGCTTGTGGCCTAAGGCTGCTGTGTTCCTCTCAACTAGGTCAGACTCTTTATCCACTCCCCCTCCTTCAGCCCCCTGCCTTTTGTATGTGGCTGTCATTTCATTTCCATTATTACACTTCATGCTGGACTGCTACCCAAATACTAATATTTTCTCAATGGACACTGAAAACAAATTAGAGCTTCAGTTAGGAGTCTGAAGAAAGCAACAATGTGGGCTATTTTACTCAGATTTACCTCAAATGTTTGTGTATGGGAGATCTGTGGTCATGAAACAAACAGCATGCAGCACCCTGCAGCATGTTGAGAAATTGCTGCTAAGATGCTCTGACCAGCCTGCAGTTGGCTCTAACTTCTAGATAGTGTTCCAACTGTAAATGCTGCCCATGGCCATGTGGTTCATTTGAATCAGTAGAAGAAACGATTGATCAGAATTTATATAAATACGTCAGAGTTTGTTCAATGACAATTATAAGCCTAAATGGTTGCTCTTCATTTTGGAAATAGACCAATGAAGGCTGCCAAATGTGCTTGAAACCTCCAGAAAAACTAATAAATGGACATTGTTGAGTTAAGATGAATTTGTAAAATGAATCTTCTTGAAGGATCTGCTCTTCTCTAATACCCAGTGTAGTAGTATTGAATTAGCAGTGGCAGAAATAAAACTTACAGTAAAGGTGCTATAATTGACACTTAGTTAGTTGCACTCCCTTTTCATATGACCCGGCTGGGTCAGGCATGCGTAAAAAACACATTGGTTTATTCAGGAGAGTTCTCTCCATCTCTCTTTTAGTCTCTCCGACCAATTGGACATAAAGCGTAATCGTGGCGGAGAGCTCCCGTCAATGGGACGTTGATAAGTGGAGCAATCCCTCAAAGGGAGACCCCTGAAAGAGACTAACATTACATGACTTCTCTCTGCACCCTGCTGTCCCAGATTCTACCCCGTCACATTAAATGGTCATCATTATATCAGTCTGTCAAAGGCTACATTCACACTCGCAGACTACAATGGACCAACAAAGTCTCTATCATTAATAATCCCACGTGGTCGTCTGGCTCTGCTCTCTCTCTCTCTCTCTCTCTCTCTCTCTTTTAATTTTACTTTTTTTTCAACTGCAAAACCTTAGTGCCCTTTTTTTCTCATCTGGGATCTGTTCAGATTTTCATTTCTGATGACGGATCTAATATCTGGCAGGATATTGCCAAGAACATTTTCAAAACTGCCTGTAGACAGATGCAGCAAAAATATGATTATAAGAGAATATGACGCTGTGCACCTGTTTTGAAAAAACAATATTGTATCTCCAACATGATTTACAATAGTTAATACACGTGGTATGTTTTTGTATTGTCAGTACACTGTAGTTCAGCCGCCTGGTGCTACTTCATGATGCAGACCTTTTTGTGAAACAGGTATTGTTGTAGTTATTGTAGGCTGTCTGTAGGCTGTCACCCTGTCACATAGAAAAGCTCCTTCTGTCTTCTTCCATGAGCAGTTTGCATCAACTCTTTTGTGCCCTGAATACTACTATAGTCTTTTTCTTATTCAAGAGCAGCCAGCAGCCAAAGACGTACAGTCTGGTTCTTGGCATCCAATGTACAGGATCAAACACCTGCTTTGCTTGAAACAAGGGCCTATGGGAATAGCGTGTTCATGTTTTTTATCAAAGTGTTAAAGGATGAAGGAAATGGAGATGCTGATGCCCAACGTTCTGGATTAATGTACCTTTAGCATCACAAGTGCAACTCTTTAAACCCGCTATTACTCCTTCTGTAGCTACTGACTGATTGGGGGATATGATAAAAGGTTTTTCTGGTGAAAATCAGCAGCGATGGCTATCAATGTGTGAACTGAATCTCCTTAATTCTATCTACAAAGACAGGCAAAGGGTTACAAATCATTCATCTTATCTTCCCTGTGTCTCCTTCCAACAGCCATTTAAAGAGATCGGATCCCAGCGAAGGTCAACTATCGGCGAAGAGCAAAAGGTTTAACAGAGCTTTTAAGCAGGCTTTGTATAAAAATTAGGATGTAGCATTGTTATGTTGTAGTCACAATTGGTATAGATCAGAAACAAAAACAATTACAAGCTCTCTAAATACAAAAGATGACGACAAACAAAGTCTATGGTGTGAGGATAATTAAACTCACATGCTCTCGAGCAAGGAGACAAGGGCAATCAGCATGCCTTTTGTATGTGTCTTCCTGTACGTGTGTGTGTGTGTGTGTGTGTAGTGACCCCTTGATCTCTAATACGTAAAGCTCCAGAGCTGCAACAAATGGATCGAATGTAAGATCTGTGCGGCCTGTAATACAGTCTTTGTCCTGTTTTATGTTAACGTACAAAAAGCCTGGTTACCAAGTATCCTCATAAGAGTTTAACTAAGCACACAACAATTTATATTGTTAAAACAACAGCCCAATTGTCTTACTTATGGGCAGTATACTATTTGGTCTAAATATTGTGGTTGGATTTAGTGTATGTTGGGCAGCTTTGAAGAAATTGGTAATTGACTCTGACAGACGTTTTCATCCTTGTGAAGTCTTTCCTTGGCTGTTTCAGAAAGGACCAGAATCTTCTGTCCACTGTGAACTGCTGGTATTTGGTCTTGGACCAGACCAGGCGGGAAAGCAGAGACCACGCCACTCTCAGCGACATCTACAACAACAACGTCATTGTCCGTCTGGCACACGTGGGCGAGGATGTCATCAGACTCTTCAAAAAGGTCAGAATCTGAATTAATTGGATGAGGGAATGTAACCCTGACCATTACTAACGCACACAGTCACAGAACGTTTCTGCTCAAATCGCATGACTGATGCCTGCAGCTGGGAACTTTGACGCCACACCAACAAAAACATGTAAAAATATGTTGAATTGTATCAGGACACAGTATATTTCATTCATAATATTTATTCTGAGGACTAAGCTAAAACATTTCTCACTCAGATTAGTTTTATTGTGCCATTGTCTCTTGCTGTGGCCAATTATGTTTGATCAGTCCTTCAATTACACTACACAGTACACTGTTTGCATGCAAGGTTCTCCGAACTACTTTATAGTCTGGTTTTAAATGATGGCCATTAGGTAGACTATTCCCACTTATCACTGAGGTTTTTCCTACCTAAAATTGCACCACTTTAGCCACACAGTGAACCCTGGCTACCATGTGTCTACAGTAAAGCTTAACCTGGTTGGTGAGAGATTCTGTTTCTCTTTTTAATCACCCCCATTCATCATGCACATTGTTATTTTCAAAACCATGATCAGTTTGCTCCCTATATACAGTAGATCACTAACCTTTTCATCATCACTTTTTCCCACTGATTTAATTTCCTTCCATGTTGACGTTATCTAGGACTTATTTAGTAACCTGCTGAGAGAATCAGATGTACCTTATTTCTTTTATTCAAAATCTTAACCTCATGGAATACATTTGTGCATGATACACAAATGACAATTTCAATGAAACAGGGAACAGTTTTGTTGTTGTTGTAAAGATAAAGCATATGTACTGTATGTATTGTATGATACGTGTGAGAGTAGCAGAGTGCCAGTAGTTCAGGGGCGGTGCCTTGGGGATCTCAGATCAGTGTCGTTTGACAGCAGCAGGAGTCTACAGTAATTTAAGTCCTCTAGGGGCCTCTGCGCTGTCAAGATGGGAGCCTTCATGAGACTGTGATGGCTTGCGGCCAGCATAAAGGAGGAATAAGAGTTGCATGCAGAAAAACAGTCTCCCTCTGCAAGAATTTAGCTTGAATTGTGACAAACCTCTTCAAAACTGTTACCCTGTTATGCTGTAGCATCCTGGTTCAGCTGCAGTGCAGTCGCTCTGCTAATGAATGACACATGCGGGGAAGGGAATGAATCAACTCTGCCGTATGTCTGTAGCCAATGTTTGAATGTACTGAATGTGCTGAAAAATTCTTGTCACATGAAAATGCAAGGTTGCTGTTTTGACAAGTGGTCCCTGAGTGGCTGCAAAAAACAGGATTGATTGGGCTAAGCGTTGCTCCATATCCTCTCAACAGGATTTCCAGAGTCACACTCCGCTGGCCCCATTCCTCCTCCTGGGCTATAAGCTCTTTCATGGGACATGTCCAATTCATCATAGGCTCTTACACCCTGTTATTGAGCTGAAACTATGACACAACTCCTTGGGAAATGTTCTGCCGTTACTGCATTGTACTATTTGTGTCTGCATGTGCCCTTTGGGCATTGTATTAGATCTTTTCTGGTGCAGAGTAATGACAGCATTTCAACGCCTGCTGACATCCCTCACACACAAAATATAACTTGCACACAGCCTTCAAGTTTTTCACTGGTGGGGTAGGCAATTGTAATAGAAAACCCATTTTTTAGTTTTAGATGTTTGAATATGTGTCCTTTTTAAATGTGCCAATGAAACAATTACCTTTTTTTTCTCGTTTACAGAGCAAAGACATCGGGGTGCAGATGCATGAGGAGTTAGTGAAAGTCACCAATGAGCTCTACACTGTGAGTTAGACACATATCATTGTCGTTACCTAACCTTTCTTTGTCTACACCGGTTTGCCTATTTTGCCTTCCCTCTATGTTAGCTAGGTTTTGTCAATCCTGAGTTTTTTCCACACCCAAACCTGTAACCGGTGAATAAGCTGCCCTGACACTGCACACGGCAGATATGCCTTATCAGCAGTGCAGTCTCTAACTGGTCATTTCTTCCACCTCCTGAGGTCGTGAAAGGAGAAAATTAGCATTCTTCCTCCCACTGTGAATTTCTACATCAGTTGAAGGGGAGAGCGTTCTTGCCCCTGGCAGTGCTTCAAGCAGACTCAGCAGTCTGTGCTGCAGAAGAGCACACAGCAAACATGAGCTGCTGTAATAGTTTTAGCTAATGTTACATGTAATTGCACATATCCGGATGACTGTTGTCACTCCCACTATTGTTATGTTGTACTGTAAATACATTAGACACCCCCCATGTGGATAAACGTGTACACACACATGGCATTAAACACATAAATGATTTGTGTGGTAGTGAACATAGACAACAACTGTATTTATTGCTGATCCCTCCTCATTTGACTGCCCAAAATGAATGGTGATGTGATGCGATCTGCTGTATTTGGGACAGAGTGCTACAAACACACCAGAGTGCTTCCTTCTGGGTCTTATTACTGCTCAGTGATATCATGGTACTTAGTTATCGAAAATCTGTTAATTCAAAACATGCAGTAATTTCAAAAATAGTAAAAATTAGTACCTACCTTACCTAAATTGGATAGCTAGGGGTAAAGAACGCAATAGGAAGTAAGTAGGTATTTTTAGGCAAGCAGGGGAATTGCAAGTTCTGAAATGAAATGTCCTACATCATATCTAAAATCCAGGCCTTAATTGTCTGTTACCTCATTGCAGTATAGGATACACACTCTTAAAATTAAGTTTAATAGGTCCTAAACTTTTCCATTGCAAATAAGCTGAGTCACACCTTGATTCTCCAATATTAGCATTAGTTTTCATTATGAGATGCATTTTAATTTGTGATACTGTTATAGCAACTATCTTAGGTTTTATAGAATTTACCTTTATTCTGCTTAGCTATTTTATTTAAAATAAAATTCCACTTTTGGCTTTTTATTGCACACTTAATCATCTACATCAATAAAGAGAAGTCTAAGTCTAAGTCTACATTTCATCTAAAATGGCATTGAGTAAATAATGTAAGTGATAAATCAAAGATAATAGGTGCTTTGTATTAAAAACATATTGTAATTAAAAGACTTTGGGCAAAGTTAGGTCTTTTATTTCAGACACATTTATCATGGTGCTGGAAAATTGATTGTGACCATAACTATAAATAATGATTGCCCAAAGGCTAAACAGTTTCCATAATGCTTTTAAATCTACACCAAAGCACTGTCTCATTTGAACTACATATCCGCTACCTGATCTGGTAAACTTGCATAGTGCAGTTATAGCAAAGAGAGGGCCGCATAGGGATTGCAGAAGGGCCGTTCACCCTGTTACGAGTTGATGAACCACTAAAACAATTTTGGAAACATTATTTTAAGGTACAAAGGAAGGGTTAGTGTTGCTTTAAGTAAAATATTTGAAGTTTGGATTTAAGACAGAATGCTGCTTAGTGTTGATATAATCTTTTGCAGAATTTAGCTGTAATGTAATTACTGTAAGTGGGATTATGTAACATGGTTTGTGTTTGTTTACAAAGATAACTTATAAAAGAGATGCGACAAATAATTTTACAGAAAAGTTTTAATGGCAGTGTAATGTCAGTGATTATTGAAGAGTAGTCACTCATTTTAAAAGGATGTTTGGTACAGGTGAATGTGCCGCAAAACGCTAATAGTTGCATGGAAAAAAACCTCCTAGAAATATTCTCACATGTAACACTATACAGCACTTTACTGCTTTACTGATATTGATTTTTTTTTTTTCCTCTTTCTGATTCATGCATTATTAAATGCCCGTCTGCAGCTCCTGAACACAGCATAAGGTATTGCAGTAGTGTGTTAAGATTTGGGCTACATGAAGTTATATAGTTTAAATTACCTTGTATAATTTATTGGTATTAGCAGTTATGAGTTAAATGCAACATTAGGTATTAGGTATTTTCATTTTTTTCAGCCTGCTGGTCTCTGCTATTGATCTGCTGGTGGATGTTTGTGGAAATCAAGTAGTTTCTTGTTTCGCGGGTTGCAGGGAAGGTTGCTAACTGTGACTTTGTAACCTCCTTCTTCCCCTGCTGATCAATCTCGCTATCCTTTGCAAGTCTGCTTCAGTCAGGGTTGCTAGGAAACCAAAAATGTAGTCAGTGATGAAGGAGCAGATGTTGTATGATTGCACTGCTGATGCAGGGTTACTAGTTAAAACAGTTACATGTGGTCTGTTAAATAACACCACAAAACTTGAATCTGTTTATGACCCTTCATGACAAATTCGTCTAAAGCAATCTGAAAAGTGGAAATGTAGATTGTATTTTGAACACTATTATTGAAACCTTTTCACAAATGTTTTTGTTTCCCACCCCTTTGTCAAGAAGTAGTTTAGTTTTATTACAGTAGTCATGACTGCAGTAAAAGAGATGTTCCGTTTACTTTGTGTATACAAATGATGAATACACTTGGCCTTTTGCGCTTTTGACACAATGTTATAAATGCCACTGACCCCTTTGTCTTTTTACATGTAAAGTATCATATTTAGTATTTTTTGATTGTTTAATGCATGTGAATTAATTGTCTTGGTTCTGATAACCAGCTTGCCTAGAATTGACCACTGAGGGAAAAATAAAGTGCTTTGACTTGAACAGGAAAATTCAAAATTTTGCCGACTTTAGGTAATATTCACTTAGAAATCTGCCGCATTACCAGTATTTATATGT
The DNA here is from genome assembly GCF_013103735.1 of Etheostoma cragini. NCBI lineage: Eukaryota > Metazoa > Chordata > Actinopteri > Perciformes > Percidae > Etheostoma > Etheostoma cragini. The sequence goes on from NC_048410.1 coordinate 15,923,382, forward strand.
GACAAATAACAATATAACATTTTACCATGTGGTTCTGCATACATCTTCTATTTCTCCACATCCATTTCAACAAGTCCTTGTTTGACTATGATGTCCATGGTCCTTAGTAGAGTTTGACAGGTCATGTATGTTGCTACAGGTGATGAAGACTTACCACATGTACCACACGGAGAGTCTCAGTGCTGAGAGCAAGCTGAAGGAGGCAGAGAAACAGGAGGAGAAACACATTGGTAAGGCCAATGACATTGGGTCCAGCCTGCTGCGGTACGGTCATGATGAACGTCCACAACGACGGAGCTCTGTCAAGAAGATGGAGAAAATGAAGGAGAAGGTCTGTTTTGGTTGACTGGTTTCTAAATGATATTGTCTCATTATATCATACATTATACATTATAAATATGTACATTACAGGCATTAAATCCATACTCAAGTGCAATGCATTTGTAATGAACAAAATGGATGTCACCAGTTGCTGTTTGCACAAATGGCAATGGAAAAGACAGAGTATAAAGACAGAGTATAGAAGATTAAATCAGATTGATGTAGTAATGCATTCTTTGAGTACATTAGGAATCTTACATACTGACATTGATGGGACTCCTTCTTCCCCTCCTTCTTCCCCTCTCTCCCTAGAGACAAGCTAAGTACTCTGAAAACAAGTTGAAATGCACAAAGGCCCGGAACGACTATCTTCTCAATCTGGCAGCTACCAATGCCCTGGTGGCCAAATACTACATCCATGATGTCTCAGACATGATAGATGTAAGTAATTACCATTCGAGCCAAAAGTGCAAATGTTGAAATACCTTTTCAAGCTCTAGGCCTTGTATTGGTTTATAATTGCTATGTGTATGTTTTACTTCTTGTCCTCAGTGTTGCGACTTAGGTTTCCATGCAAGCCTGGCACGCACCTTGAGAACCTACCTGTCTGCAGAGTATAGTCTGGAGACTTCTCGCCACGAGGGTCTGGATTTGCTTGAGGGAGCAGTAGATGCCATGGACATTAGAGGAGACAAGCTGAAGTTTATGGACACACACAGCATGATCTTTTGTCCTCCATCGCGTTTTGACTATCAGCCACACATGGGGGATGAGGTGAGTCACTAGAAAATAGTTCTGTAAGAATGGTTTGTTTGTCTATCTAAGCTCCTGATAAAAAAAGTTAATCTTTCCTTCCCTTTCTTTCTAAATCCCAGGTGTGTCAGGTGAGTGCACAGCAGCCTGTCCAGACAGAGCTCTTGATGCGCTACCACCAGCTGCAGTCTCGCCTGGCCACGCTGAGGATAGAAAATGAAGAGGTGAGGGAGTGCACACAAGTCTCAGAAGGCTGAAGCTAGCCAGTGTCAGCATTTCATTTCAAAATGAAGCAAGCTCAATGCAAGTGTCCTATACACAGTAATGTTTTTTTTCTGCTGACTGAGAAGAGGACATACTGTATGGCCGCATGTACTCAGTATACTTATCATATACAGTAATGAGTCATATGTTCTCATTTACAGTAAATGCAGGGTTTCCTCCAGGAAGTTGTTAAGCTGAGGTGTCACTCAGATCTTGATCTATGTCATCCTTTGATCCATTTAGTACAATTGTTCAATAGCCAGACTCATTTTGTCACGTGAAATAACTCCTCTGCCCTTTTTACTCTGAAGGTTGAATTTGTTTTTAAATAAAATGTTTTAATTTTGATGATGTCATGTTATGGCCTTTGTGGCCCAAATCTGCATGAAAACTTTGCAGGCCAGGAAACTTGTGTATGTGTGTACTGCATTTACAGTGTGTTAATTTGTGGCAGGGTGATTGAGATGGGAAATATCTTTAGATGACAACATTGAAAAGAATTATCTTGTGCCCCAGATGCATCTACCAAAGCACACATTTATTCTAATGTGAAAGTTTGATAACGGGTTAAAGCATAAACACCTGGCATGTTGGTAAAAAACATGAAAAGGCGAACCTTGTATGCTGTAGAGTAACATCGAGGTGTCCACATAACGTCTGAGTTGTAGACATTTGAAAAGGCAGAGGCCATTGCATACCAGGTTATTGCAAAATACTGTGGCAGGAAATCAAGGTCTTATCTTTAAAGCTATCAAATCAAGTGAGACCACATGTAGCAGAACAGGAAGATGCTGCTCTATATAGTCTACAACACACTGTTAAAAAGGCTTTGAGACTTTTTACAGACTTTCTGTGATCCAATATGAAACAGTTTTATAGGAACAGTTTAACAATGAAATTCCAGGGGCTGGCAGGCAGGCAGATTTTGGTTACCAGGCTAACTGTTCTACCCCATTTCCAGTATTTATGCTAAGCTAAACTAGCTGGCTGCTGGTGTATAGCTTTATATTTGGCGTAAGAATGGTATACATCTTCTCATTCATCTTTCAGTTGAAGAAAATGAGGGCATTTCCCAAAATCTCCAATTACAAAAACATTTGAAAAGTTGCTTCTCTAATAGGACCCTTTAACTGGCAGATAATCTCACCCCAGTCTAACTAAGTCCACTGTGGCTCACATAGACCTGTTTAAAGGTCACCAGGGTGTGCATGTGAGTCAGTGCATGTCTTTTATGAATATGGATATGCCTTCCTGTCTGCTTCAAATGGAAGGAACGTAGTCAATTTTTCATGTCATGATGCCTGTGATGTTGTTTACGGTGTGTCAGTCAAACCGCTGTGAAAATCTTAAACTGTGCTGGCTTGTTTACACCCCACAGCTAGTTTGTGACATTAAAAAGATGTACTGGAAGTATTTACAACAGTTCTACTTAAAATATCCATTGTCCTTTTAATCTAAATAATTTCATATGGATTTCTTTCTTGTATTTATTTGTAACTAAGTGTATATAGGGATGTTGTTAGAAGTCACAATTGTGTTTGTTTCCTGTGTGTGTCAGGTGAGAAAGACTCTTGACGCGACCATGCAGACCCTTCAGGACATGCTCACAGTGGAGGACTTTGATGTTTCAGAAGCCTTCCAGCACAGCCAATCCACAGAATCGGTCAAATCAGCTTCCTCCGACTCCTACATGAGCAAGGCAAACATTGTTAAGAGACGCGCCAATCAGCAAGAGACTGAGGGCTTCTACTTTACTGTAAGTTCTCAGATGAGAGCACATTGGCACTGCAGCATGGAACACATCCATTATAACTAGAAATAACCATGTCGCTTTTTGTCTTTTAATGTATTTCATCTGCAGAAATACAAGGAATACTTGAATGGCAGCAATCTTATTATCAAACTGCAGGCCAAGCATGACCTTCTGAAACAGACGCTAGGAGAAGGTGAGACATTGTGCTATGCAGTACATTATTGGAATGGAAATTGCTGGTACTAGTTTGTTTCCTCCATGTTTATTGAAATAGAATACAGAATTAGGTTGCACTGAATTTGACATTTCCTCGACAACTTAATCATGTTTGGACATCAAACAAGCTCATGATGAGAAGTATTTGACTTGAAGGCTATGGCATGCCATAGTAACCAGCTGCGACAGCTGCGTATAAAGATCAAAATTAAGGCAGAGTTTGAAGATGGGTGTGGTCAGAGCAAAGGCAACAGAAGTAGTCTGGTAAGAAGAGCAAAGCGACATAATCTTTCAGACTATGTGGATATATATAGCAATTATAGTCAATGATTCAACCTTTGTGGATAAACAGTAATGGGTATGGTGGAATATGATTGACTGAATTGAATACAAAAAATGTGTTGTCATTCCCATGACAGTTTGTCAATTATTAGACCAATAAGAAGGTCACAGGGTAGAGAAGACAGAAAAAAAGCAACCTTGAACTATTAGTACTGTACTTGAAGGGGATTCACATACTCGTCATATTTTATATGTAATTAGCAGGTCAAAAGAGTACATTAAAATGTATGTTTCATTGTGTTTCTACTTCAGACTTGAACAATCTGCTTCAGGGTTAGAATGATGTGTGTTTGACGTAAAGTAGGATTGTGGATCCTTGAACAAACATTCCTGATTGACTGATCAAAGTGAGGCCTTAAGTAGTTTGCATATTGTGTGTGTGTGTGTGTGTGTGTGTGTGTGTGTGTGTGTGTGTGTGTGTGTGTGTGTTTGTGTGTGAGAATGTGGTGCAAATATCATGAAATCATCACACTGTACAAATCAGCTTCCAGAGACCTCCCACTCTTGTTGCCCCTGGATACGTTCTCACTTTGCAGAGCAAGTATACAAGCTATCCCCTTCTGGGGCTCATGTGCTGTTTCTAGGGCAACCGCTGAATGACTGCTGCCTGGCGGTGAGTCAAATACAGCCATGGCACTCACCCCATTGAGCCTGCCTGAATAGATGCTCGTTTTCTCATAACACCCCTTTCCGTCTCCATCTGCCAGCCTTGTATAGTCGGCCAGCACTCAACCGTAAAGCTAACTTCTGTGATTGTAAAACTAGAGTGTACTAATTTTGGCCCTTTCTCTGCTGTTTTTCCTTTTAGGGGAGAGGGCTGAATATGGAACAACAAGGTAAGATGTCCAATGACAAGATGGTGAATAAAGTAGGTGATGGTGTGTAAAGTCCTCCATGTGTCCCTGGTTGTGGCAGGAATGAGATCACTGTTTGGGAATTTGAGTGTAGTCTTAACTTCTGAGTAGTTGAACGAAGGTTTTTTTTCTAATAAGAGAAGGCAGTGCTCTGACTTGTTCTTTCCAGTTTTGATCTATAAAAATATGTTAAGACTAGTAAAGGAAATGCCAGTGAAATGGATGTCATCCTGCTGTTATTCTATCTATAAACAATTCAAAGAGCAGAACATGAGCAAATATTGATATGCCAGGCTAATGACTAATTGAACACAAGAGTTTGGCTTTGACCTATTTTGAACTAAAGTACATTCTGTTAAATGCAATCAAATCTTAATTGAATTTTGTGTGTGATAATAACTTGTAATCATTTTTCAAGACTTTGATCAGGTTTGCTACAGCAGCTCTCTCTACAAGTCAAATTATAGGAAAAGTTTGACATTTGGGGAAACATCACTTTCTTGCCAAGAGTTAGATTAGAAGATCAATACCGCTCTCAGGGTTTTACACTAAATATGAAGCTATAACTAAAATAGCATAGCACAGAGATCAGAAGCAGGGGGAAACAACTAGCCTTTAATACCTAGTAGACATTTTTTTGCCTTTTATGTACGGATGAAACAACCGATTCAGAATAACTGCTTCCCCCTGTTTCCAGTCTTTGTGCTAAGTGGTATCGATTTTCTCATCTCATTTAAATATTGTGTTTATGAGGTGCAAATTACTGTGTGACAGCCACTGCAACAAATCATTTTAGAAAAAGATGACTGCACTTTGATGTGTAAAATTGCATTATATTAATAATTGCTTTATTATTTATATTTACCCTGTACCAACCGGACACCCCCCACCATCTCCCCAGGCCCCCCACTCTTCCCCCTAAACCCCAGAGAATGCGGAAGGCTAGACCTCGCTCCATTTTTAACCGTAAGCTGTTTAACGGCAATATGGAGGCCTTCATTCAGGTATTAGCCCATCTGTGCTCTTTGTCTCTCCATGAGCTCAGCTGTCTCGCTAGCGGTCCTTGGGGGTTTTCTTGCCTTTGACCACTTTTACCCAAATGTTGGCTCACTCATGCACTTTCCTCTTGCTGATTACCTTGTGTTGACAGTCTTGTAATTTCGGACAGACAAAGTGAGATGAAAACCTATCAAACAAATTCTGGAGATGGTTTGATTTCATAGGCACTGCAGCGGTGCCGGGCCTTCTCTTAACATCCTTTCTGCTGTGATGCCCAGACTCGAGACACTGAATTAATTTGGCTTTATGTATGTCAGTTGGCCAGGCACCAGCAATGTCAGGCTATGCAAATAAACACATGGTCACATCCACTGTAAAGCTCAATTGAACAGACGCAGGCAGACAGAGTGTGCATCAACAACATTGAAACAGTGCAGCTGAAACGATCAGTCAGTCAATTGGCAGGAAAAAAAAGCGATTAAAATCATATTTCAAGCACAAATTCCAAACATTCTCATTCCATGTTCCTACGGTGTGAAGATTTTCGACTTTTATCCATACAAAAATGTACTGAATATCTTCAGCTTTTAGAGTGTTGGTTGAAAAAAAAAGTAATTTAATGATGACACTTTTGGTTTTAAGAGATTTTAATGGTCATTTGTCACTTTTAGATTCTGAAATCTTACAGAACAAATTATTCAATCAAAAAATCAATATACTAATAGACAGATTACTGGATAATCAATAATAGGTTAGTTGCAGTGCTTGAAAAATGCCCATCTGTACATATAGCTCTGATCCCCATCCTCTCAGGTAGCACTCTCCATTCATCAGACTCCCCTGCCCAGCCATGTCCTCCTGTTTCCCATCCCACAAGGCACTGATGCTTTGGCTATTCTCACAGGAAAGGCCCCCTCTTTTTCTCTCTTTGTATGGTCTGTCAGTCTCACTAACATGTTGTGGTTCTTGTTGCCTCTCTTCCTCTGTCTACGTGCCTTTCTGCTCTCTGCCCAGGGGACGACGGAATGTCCGTGCGAGGAGTCAGGTACTCTGTCTTATAGCAGGGCGGGATAATCGCATAATCGTGTTCAGTATGCTAACCAACATTTCTGTTCCTCTGCCCTTTTGGCAATTCTGTGAAAATTCTGTAGAATGATATAACACATGGTGATGCAAACACTAACACTATTTGTTCTGCTTTAGTTATCATAAAATTAACAATGTTCCCTCAACTCTGTGTAAGTTTAGTTTAGTTTATTGGGATCCCTATTAGCTACAGCAGGGCTGCACCTATTCTTCCTGGGGTTTGTTATTAATTAATTTGAGGGGATGCCTACATGAGCTTCTGATGATATCAACCTGCTGGCATGACTATTTGTCTTCTATTGTTGTCTGGGTATGTGCTTCCAATTTATCATTTAAATGTATCCGGTAGGACTCAGGGCAGCCTATACCAGTGGTGGTTGAGAGCTGCGTTCGATACATCAATCTTTATGGTAGGTTCCTGTTGTATTTATGTTGTCTTTCCACAAAATAACAAAAACCTTTGCTTTTTCATAATCATAATTTAAAAAAATGTACAAGTCTTTGATCTACAAATAGCTCTTTACCACCATAGAAACCATAGAAACGTAATCATTACCTGCACCATAGTTCCTAGTACCAAAAAAACAGTGGCAGTAATTTCTAATAGTCTAGGAACTATTGGGGGAGAGTTAAGAAATAGGAAAACACTGGGTGCCACTGTGTCCTTATGTAGAAATGTTTCAAAAGCTCATCATTGTTTAATCTGTAACAGACATACAGTATTTGCTTAATCTTCATGGTTCTTTTTAGATGCATTTGAAACACAAACAGAAAAAAGCTAAAGGGGACTTTTAGTTATTGTTGTAGTTCCTGTGGCTCAATAGTTCCAGGAAAAATGTGGGTTGAAAAGAGCAAATTTAGTATTTTTTCTCAAAAGAAATCAGTTTTACCATCTTGTTGGTGCAGAATATGGTAATGCTAAGGGATCTCATGAAATCAAGTGCTCATTAATGAATAAATCTTGTTTATGAATATTACAGTGAAGACAGACATGCAATTATCAATTCATCTAGTAATGACTAAAACAAATACTGAATTTACCATTAAAGGACCAGAAAAACAACTAATTAAAAAAAAGAAAGACTTTATTAAACAATTTCCAAGAAATCTTCTTGCGTCTCATGATACCTTCTTTCATTTATGTGTTTCTGCTGCACACTGCTCTGCTCTTTCATATCCAGCCTCACAGCATTTTGCACCATTTCAGTCACACAGTACATCCCCACACTCACATTGTAGCCTAAACTAACATTTGTTGTTGGCTTTTGTCTTTTTTTAAATCATGTCGTTGTGCTTTAACCTTCAGGCTTTAAATGTTGTGCACATACTGTGAGGACTGGTTACTATTCTTATACTTTAAATGTGCAAAGAAATTCAATTTAAAGGATATGTGTACATTTTACAATGGGTCTATCTGTCCACAGGTCTTCAGCAGCAAGGTATATTTCGAGTTCCTGGCTCTCAGGTCGAAGTCAACGATATTAAAAATGCATTTGAAAGAGGTTAGTCCCAGTGCGCTTGGCCATCTTGTCTTGATTGATTTTAAATTGCATTTTGTCCACCTCAAAAGCCACAGTCTCTTCCACAGGCCTCTAAAGTGCCAATAAAGAGCCCATGTGACACATGTAACAACCTAATGGACATGCAAACCATTTTGGATGCATAATACATAAGATCAACAACTCCTAGTAATAATGAATGAGGAAATCTAACTGCACTCTTAATGTTTATATCAACCTCCCAACTTGAAATATGTGTAAAAAACTGCATCAGTGCCATGTTACATTAACACTGATAGTGATGAATGATTAATGAGTGGAGTAAATGTGTGCTATATATACAGGAGAGGATCCACTGGTGGATGACCAGGCTGATCATGACATCAACTCTGTGGCAGGCGTTCTTAAGCTCTACTTTAGAGGGCTGGAAAACCCGCTGTTCCCTAAAGAACGTTTCCTCGACATCATATCTACAACCAGTGAGTCTCGTTCCAGATAACACATCTGAAAAATGTAAGCTTTTTATTTAGTCTAGCTTTCTTTTTATTTCAGAGCTTGACTCAGGAGCAGAACGAGCTCACCATCTTCAACAGATAATTGTGACTCTTCAGCGGCCTGTGATCATTGTCATGAGATACCTGTTTGCATTTTTAAATCAGTAAGTCCTGCCCCAACCCATTTCACGCGTTTGACGCTCATAAAGTGACACTAATTGCTTTGGTCTTTCCAGTCTTTCTCAATACAGTGATGAGAACATGATGGACCCCTACAACCTGGCTATTTGCTTTGGCCCCACATTGATGCCTATACCAGATGACCAGGACCCTGTGGCCTGCCAGGCGCATGTTAATGAGATCATTAAGACCGTTATCATCCACCATGAAGTCATCTTCCCGGCCCAGCATGAGTTGGACGGACCTGTGTATGAAAAGTGCATGGCTGGTGGGGAAGAGTACTGGTAAGTGCAACATATGTGTGGGTGAATTAAAGGAAAATAGTGAATGTAAGTGTGTATAGTTTATAGTTTATTGTGTGTCTGTTTGTGGGACACTTATTAAAGAGCCACAATTATACTCCTTTTCAGCGTCATATTTGTACTCTTGGGGTCTACTATAATAGGTTTACATGCTTTGGTGTTCAAAAACATATCACGTTTTTCATAATTCCCTTTGCTGCAGTTTCTTTGCCTAAAACACTTTGTCTGAGCTCTTTGCCTGCCTTCCCGAAAATTCCAGTCTGCTCTGGTTGGTCAGCTGGCATACTCTGTTGTGATTTGTCAACCAAATTCAAACAAGCCACTGGGCAGACTGGGCTTGCTCAGGCAGCACAAATAAACAGCACAAATAAAAAACTGGCTTGGCTTTCAATTAATGACATCATTAATTAAGGAACCGTTGATAAAATATTTGTTGGTGAGAAAGCTCCATTTGCAGTGAGGTGTGTTTTTGTACTTTAAACATCTATTATATACACACAAAAACTATATATCATACTAAAGTACCGGAATAAAAAAAAAAGCATAATAGCGGCTTTATAAGCAGCAGCATTTATTCCATCCATCGCTTGTACCCTGGATTTAGCAGCATTTATTATATTTGCTTATTAAGCTTTGTTAAAGTTTAGTTTGAGTAGACTAATAACCATAAACATGTCCATGTTTATATTATTTGGTCCCAAAACTGTGTCCCACTGTGCATGTATTATTTTGAGGAAAATTATGCAGAATTATTTGGTAGTTTGGGTTTTGTTTTCATTTTCTGTATTTAGTTTTTAGTGTTTGAAAAAATGGCATGACATTTTCTAAATTTTATTTCAATCATCTGACTGACTTTCTCCATATTTCTCCATTCAGCGAAAGCCCCCACAGTGAGCCAGGAGCTCTTGATGAGGTAGGCAATGGTACTGGACCCAACACTAGTGATGAAGGTGAGACACAAAACACAGTCAGTCTACTGCAAAGACTGCAGCCGTACCTGTAAGTGAAGAAATAATCAAACATTTTAATTGGATTCTGTCTCATTTCTATGTGTTGCACTCTGTATTCCTTGAATTGCAGAGTTGGAGCAGATCGAGGCAATCGCAAAGTTTGATTATGTGGGCCGAAGCCCAAGAGAGCTTTCCTTCAAGAAAGGAGCCTCTCTGTTACTCTACCTACGAGCCTCTGAGGACTGGTGGGAGGGCCGACATAATGGTGTGGATGGGCTGATTCCACATCAGTACATTGTTGTGCAAGACATGTGAGTAGGACACACGAAGGACAATTACATTTTTGTTATATCAAACAGACATTATTTTAGTACATTACTGTGTCAGAAAAGAGACTTAGTCAAATATGTCAGTTACGTGGTTCTGCTGTAGGGCGGCAGCTACTTTGGGCTTGGTCATTATTTATGTTGCTCTATTTTCCCAAAATGCATGTTTCCATTCCTACCGAGCTGGGATGTGTTTTCAAGAAGCTTGGCCTTTTTGGCGCTTCTAAATGGGTCAATGCGAAGAAAAAAACTCCTGTTTCTTTGAATGATTTTCTGGTTTTCTTGACACACTAGTTGCAATGAAAATAAAACAAATGCCACGCTATCAGCAATTGGTTGTAGCGATTTAAGGAGGACCTGCATGGAGGTCACTTGCCAAATAAAAGCTTTAATTTCTTCTCTGGCCTCTTGCCTGATGACCTATCCTGCATCACAGAGCAAGTAACACAATAAAGCTAGATTCAGAAGGAAAGTGATGGATATACTGCCAACAGTGGCTTCCAGGGACTGATAAGTGATTAATTATGTTTGTAAAAGTAATGAGGCTCACAGTGCTGATGACATTTTTGTGTTGTTTTTGTAGCAAGAATGTAATTGTTAAGGATTCTTATGTGCTGATCGAGAGATTAAACTTTTGTAAAATTCGATCTCTCAAATTAAAATCCAATATTACCATTTCCCTGGGGCATAAACGATTCATTGAGATCAATCTATTCTGTCTTTTAATATCAGGGATGATGCCTTCTCAGATAGCCTTCCGAGGACTGATAGTGCATCCAGCAGTGGACCACACCACGATGAAAGACCCTTGTCCAGGAACGACCGCCAATCTCCTTGCGATCACACACCTGAGCACCGCTTTGGAGCAGCATTTGGAAGGTTACTTAAAACTCCACGGGCACACACAATTTAGGCAGTGAATGCATACAGTAGACACGAGTACTGTAATTTTATCTTTTTAATGACCAAAATAATTCCTTTGCATTTAAAATCCATGTGCAGGTATTCAGAGTCAAAACATTTAAACTGATAAACTACCAAATTGTGATTTTTCCTAGGTTGAGGGTGCGATCAGATGGTGCTGCGGGTCCGCGACACAGGAACAGCGTTGATAGTCACAGCCCCACCAGAGCTGCCGACCACCCTCCTAGGGTTATGCCTCGGCCCTGCAGTCCACACAAAATAGCAGTTAGCAGGGGCCCGTCAGACAGTCCGGAGAAATGGCGTCTCGCCACATTTGGCAGTGCTGGCTGCATCAACCACCCAGACAGAAAGGCCTTTGTGGACAGCCACTCTCAACGATCTTCACCTAGCACCATTCGACACGCAAGTTTAGGAGATCACAAAACCTTTGAGGCTGAAGCACTCGCTGAGGTGAGTGTTATACTTGAATGGACTTTGAAATGGACAATTTAATACAATATTAATACACAAACTCCTTGAAATCCTTTAGTTTTTGTTGATAGAGACCTTGTACTTTGGTAGATCAACTAATATTGTACGAACATCTTCATTAAAAAGAACACTGTCCGGCATAGAAGTAAGCTAATACCTTGCTGCTTCTTTTAAATATTACTGCTCTGAGGGCATGGTATAACTGAATTTGAAGCATTTATTCATCCAAAGCCTTCTACTGTTTGCCTTAAATTTACAGTGTCACTCACACACATCTGGTGTCTGGGGTGAAAAAGAGGACACAATTTAGAAACATTTCAGTGTGTAAATCAAACTGAAACTGTAAAAGTGTGGGGGACATGACTCCCCCACCCTCAGTGGAACTTGGTTTTAGTTACTCCTTGCCTGATTGTTTGATATTATTTTCTAAATGTCAACATACATTTCCTTTTTGCTTGTGTTTGTCAGGACATAGAGAAAACAATGAACACAGCTCTTCATGAGCTGCGTGAGCTGGAGAGACAAAACGTAGCCAAACATGCCCCTGATGTTGTTTTGGACACATTGGAGCCCCTCAAACACCCTGGTGGAGCCCAAGATCCGCCTGGCAGCCCTCTCCACACAATGGTGATCAGGGATCCAGATGCAGCCCAGCGACGTAGCAGCAGCAGCTCCTCCTCCGAGACCATGACCACTTTTAAACCTGCTATATCAGCACGTAGACCAAGTGCACCTCTAAGGCCCCCGCCTGTCAGACCTGTCCGGCCTGCTCCTGTGATTGGACAGGGCCAGGGACCACAGCGCTCTAGCAGCTCTAGTTCCTCTGGTCTAGGCAGCCCAGGCATCACAGCCACTGACAGGGTCTTTCCCAAACCTCCCTCCCCATCACCATCCACCTCCTCCTCATCCTCAGACAAACAAGGTAACATGTAGCTCCAGTCAGTCACAAGTCAAGAAGGAGAAGACCACCGTGGATACCAAGTGATTGACCCTGCACCTATATTTTGAGAGCAAAACAAACATTGACACCTGGTCTCTTTGATGAATATTTACCACTGATCTTCTGTAGTGTAGGACAGCTACTGCTGGTTTCTGACAACTGTGCGCCCACACAATAACTTGTTGGACAACTTGATGTACTGTATTTCAATATTACACAAAAAAAGAGGTTGGAATCGACAAGAATAATTTTATAGAACACTACTGTGCTGGACAGCCATGCTGGATTAAAAAAAAGGGATGCACTGGAAAATGCTTCTTTTTATTGAAATTTGTCATAGAATCATCTCATGTTGTTAGGTTATAAAAATGCTGTGAGCTTGAACTTAGTATCTGGTTTCATGTTCCATTATGAGGGAACACTTATGGGAACATTTCACCACTAATTATGTAGACATCCAGTCTGTGCTGGTGGTTAATGCAGTCTATTATAACTATGGGACCCTTTTCCTCAAAGAAACCAGTCCCACAATGCCAGCATATACCAGCAAAACGTTAAGGTTTTCCACACCAGGAGAACACTTTGGCTGTGTCTGAAATCACTCCATTTACTATGTAGTGCACTATTTTTTTCTGTTAAACGCCATTTTATTTCAGTGTATGAATTTTGAGTTGGAAGACAACGAAAAGTCTCATGTTTTGAAAGTGTGCATGACATGTAAAGGCTTTTCTGCCAACAGTCCCACAATGCAACGCTTCACATTTTATAAATGCGAAAATTACAGTTGTGTGACGATACACCTGTTAGTGATTACGCGAAAGGATGCTGACTCATATGTGTTGGAATCTCAATGTATTGTTCATTATAGAGTAAACTATTGAGTGTCTGTTTTATGGGGAGATGTGATTGAGGGAGATTTCAGACACAGCCAATGACTGAGTGGTAAAGCTAGAGTAGAATTGCAATAAGTTGCAGTTTATTCTAATTGTCACTAGATGCTGGCTTCAAGGACATTTTGTCTGTATAAGAGCCCCTATGTGAAAAAAAATCTGAATGGTAGTATAAAAAACAGACAGTGGAAAACAGCAGTGCTTGCTACACCCCACACCAATCTAACTCCAGGAGACTGAATACCAAGGGCTGAAAGCAACTACACAGCACCAAATGGGATTGGTCACTTTTTCTGGAATTGGCTAAGTTTTCTACAAACAAATTTAAGAGAATAGTTTGAAAAATGCTACTATCATAAAAACATTAATGGCCTTTAGGTACATTGAAAAATCCTTCAACTTTTCTCTTAAATTGCTCAAATATTATTTTTGTCCCTGCAAGAGTAAGAAGTTCCAGTAAAACTCACTAAGCAGCTGTGTAATCAAAACAAGTGGTGCTGCTGCTGTCTGAGCACTTAACGACCAGCCGGAACAACAGTAGCAACATCACTGGCCAAAAGGTTGGGTTCGGGCCAAGTTAACTGATACCGGTGCAGCAGCGCAATCAGCAACAACCTGAGACTCTGCCTTGTTGCATTTTTCTTAGAACAGGTCAGTGGACGTCAAAAGTAGACCAGGCCGGATGGCTACAATTACGCAGAGAGCATTTACAATTATTGTGGACATTATAGACATGCCACCCTTATAACTAATACATGGAAATAAAGATACAAATCAGAAAACTGTTCTTATAATATAGTCATCTCTCTATATAAAAGATTAGCTGTGTTACCTCAAACAAGTAAAACGTTCTTCAACAATTCAAGTGACTAATGCACTTAAACACTACAGGGAACTGTGCTGCATTCGTAGCTTCTGTGTTTTCATTTTGATAAAGTTGTACTAGGAACATGATATAGCACATCAGTATCATTGAAGCTTACTTAATGTCTAGATTGCACACGTCAGTTCAGGCTGTGTGGGTGTTTAAGATGAACTTGTTTACTGTTGTTGGTGTTTGCCGTCTGTCTTATAAGGATCAATATATCTTTTAAGTGTAATAGGTACATTGGATTGAATATATAAATACTGTTAAAGGATACTTCTATAAATAACAATGTATGATAGGAACAGGATATAATATCATGTCTAGTCTGTTGATTTTGTAACTCTTATCCTTGCACAAACATTAACAAACAATAAATCAGTAAAACCTTGCTGACATTTCTCGTCTTATTGTCTTGTGATGTACGATAAATTGTTAAAGTGTTTTAATGTAGATGACTGAAGATGAACAGTGGCCAATGATTCGTGATAAGTTATGGCAGTGCACCATATTTATATCCATAGTCCTTACACTGAACATTTGTGAATAAGAGTTGCATGACCATATAAGGCCATCTGACTAAACACATCACAGCTCACTCATCAAGTACATGCACTGACTTGCGTGGCTTTGCAATGCCATCTACTGGTCAGCAGAGATTTTACGCTCATCCTGTTAGTAGAAATACCAGTTTTATAACAGTCTCAATAGTATTTGCTTACTTACAGACAAGCATAATTCACAAATGAATTCGTAAAATTGCCTGGTATCTGTGCCTCTACTTTGTGACTTGTATACTTGTATACATTGCACAAATGAATGCAGATTGATTTGTATCCGCCCATGCAAATTTGTACATATATGTGTGAATGTCTTTCTATTTGTTTCGGTACTTTTGAGGGTTTATCCGCGCCGTTTTTTGACAGTAACAATTTGTGTCTTAAGTAACAATCCCAGGACTCTCCAGTAAATAGAGTAATATGCCAATGGACGCCAACCGCTGTTATAGTACATAGAAACCCTTTAAGAAGTCTTGTAAAACATTCAGACACAGCTGTTGATGCTTTAGTTCCGGAGCAATTGAGAAGTATGACAGCATTAACTTTTTCCTGATGGTTTTCTCATCCTGTGAGGAGAGTCTGGTGGGTCCTAGTGGTGGGTCCACAGTGGTCAGTCAGATCTGTAAAACAAGGCACATTCAGTATTACATTAAAATAGACTATGATTACTTTTTAATCACGGTGTAAAACTGCACATTTAGTCTTGTATTAAAGAACAGCATGTATTTAACCCGGTGCAGGACAATTTATGTCCTATAAATGGTTACAATATGTCCAGGAAATGATATATTTAAATTATTTATAGGTAACTTGCAACTTCATCGATTGATTCCTTAGACCATCTAGTTTCATATATCAACTATAGTCACTAGCTTTACAACTGGGCCCACAAACAATTTAAGCAGAGCTAAATAATATTTCAGACCAGCCAATTCAATACAAAGCACATACTGTATGTAGGCCTGACTTTAACAAGCTAAGTTAGCATCGCTGTACAAGAATGTGAATGTAAAATAAAGCAAATTGTGAATGCATTGTCAAAAATTGATGCTGAAAACATAAATGTAACTTATGTGATAACTAAGTCCTAATAATATCAATTTACCCGGACGTCAAGTAGATTCTGCCAGTCCCTGAAACATGGAAACATTTGGCAAGGCTTCTTCATGGGCTTCTATGTACTTTAACAGCGGTTGGCATCCATAAGTGTTGCCCTACCAACATCTACTGAGAGTCCTGGGATCGTCACTTGAAACACAAATTGTTTAGTGGCAACAACGGAGCGGGAAAACTGTCTCAAAAGTACCCAGACAAATATGAGATTTACACCTACAGTACTTGGCAAAAGTTTGGAACCTCCTTTCTATTTCTATATATGACTGTACATAGTTATTTCTAGCATGTGTGTGATTGATGTGGATGTGTTTTTTTATTTGAGAAGTTTTGTATTTTGCATGTTTTGGGCTTTTTTCTTAAAGGAAATAAGAAAAACACACCGACATATCTGTAAAAGTAACTTCATAAAATATCAATTTTCTGAGTGTTTTTCTTCTGGATTTTTCTGTTTTAAGTTGGGATGTGGCTAGGGTAATATTTTTGTGTGTATCCCTTCTAATATGCTTACAGTAGTGTTTTTTAATCATTTTACAGATGCTTTACTTGGACGGAAATAGAAATGATCTATTCTAGCCTCTTTAGCTCTGTGTCAGTTACTCCTAGAATCACACCGACACCTGGATCCAAAAAATGAGTGTTAACTTCCCAATGACCTCAGGCACATCTCAAAGGGCCAAAGTATATGGGAGCTGTATCACTTTTTTTGGTAAAACATGTAGGCAAGGAGAGCATGTATTTTCAAGTGTGTTTGAACTCTTAGGAAAACTTTTTTTTGGGGCTAAAAAAGTTGACCTAACTTAACTTGATATACAGGGAAAACCACACTGGTAAGTGACCTTAAAAATATGTACATTAAATCTGTAAATGTGTGGGCTACTTTTGTTTAAACAAAAGGTAATCAAACCAGCATGTATTTTGACAAATGAACACAGGAGTACATTTATTTTTGTTCATGCATGTATTATCTAGTCTATCCCATATTTTTTTGTCTTTTTTCATATTGCTTGCTATCCTAATACAATAAAATGATGCTACTGGCAGACCAGTAAAACACTTAATTACAAGAAAAGTGACTCGGTGTGATTACACATTCATCATG
>NC_048410.1:15940685-15945217 GCF_013103735.1 Etheostoma cragini
GCCTTCTGGGTGGACTCTGATTCCTGCTGCTTGGCTGCGGCCTAAGGTTAATAAACTAAATATCAGTTTATTCAATAACCTCTACAATATACAGTTTTTAGTTTAGATAATTTGAATGTTAACACATTATTTTGTTTTTAAACATATTACTTAAACTTCACTTACAGCTTTGACTGTCAGCACAAGGCATCCATAACTGAAGAAAATGGTGGTTACGGGAGTGAAGAAGTGGACGGCAAACATGTACATGACATATGACTCATTGTTGAAGCCTGGAGCCTGAGTGTAAAAGTCGGGTCCACAGGAGCACTGCAAGCCCTCAGGAATATACCTGTGTATGGTTTAAGGGTTGGGTTAGAAAAGAACAAATCATGCAGACATTTGTCAATGTTTTATGACAAAGGACATTTACCTTCTGCATATAAAATATCTAAATTGTGTGTTTGAGTGGTTTAGAAATAGACATTTTTGCATGCCGGTTTAAAATACAAATTTATATAAACCAAAAATCTAAGGTAAAAGAAAAAGAATGTGTACATTACCTGGACCAGCCAACCAGTGGGGGTCCAGCACATGACAAAGCCATGATCCAGGTGAAAAGCACTCCAGCTCCTGCATGGCTTCCACTGAACTTGAAGCTTCCCATGGGTTTGCAGACAACAATGTATCTCTCAACAGCCAGGACTACAAGGGACCATAGAGAAACTTGACCTGCAGAAAAAAGGTATGGATTAATTCATATAATGCAAATTTTTTTTCAAACACATTGAAGAAAAACTGAAAAAGCAATCTCCTGATTCGCCATTCTTACCTCCAAGTGTGGCCATAAATCCCTCTAGAGCGCAGAAAGTGGGTCCGAGAATGAAGTAACCGGTGAGACCAGATGTGATCGTAACAATGAATCCGAAAATGCAGATGAGCAGTCCAGCCACAGCAAGGTTGACCAGGATGTAGTTAAGAGGTTGCCTGAGCTTCTTGTTCGTAGCCGTTACATACAATGTCAGACCATTTATGGGCAATGCAGTACACAACAAGAAGAACATGTATAAAGCCTGAAGCTTGAAGATGATGGGATCTGCCATATAATACTGTTGGTATTCAAAAGGACTTCTAACAACCCCAGTTTTATTGGACATAGGGATGTAGAAGTTCTTGCCTTCTGTGCCATTTAGCTGGAATCCTCCTTCCCAAGCCATTTTCAGTTACCTGCTTAGCTCAGGCTAAAACCGAAGGATAGTAGCAATAGTGTCCACAGTCGCACGGTAGTCACTAGTGGTGTAAGCCGCCTCCCACAGATTATGTTGTTCTGTTGTCTGTTTTATACCTTCCTAAGTTTATCCACAAATCGGCAAAACAAGATTACAAGAGGATTGTGACAAAGTGGACAGCTCAAGTTTAGTATTTGACCTCAAGAAAGTGACCCACTTTCCTATGTTTGAAATGTTATGGAAAATTAAGGAGAAAGTGTTGCATTACAATATAACAAGTCCTACTATTAGAACAACTTTTTCTTTTTATATGGTAGGCTGTGTTTAAATTCTCACAGTTATAGAAACAAGTTAAGTTGAAACAGTTTTTTTTATAAAATTTTAACTGAAGAATATTTAGTATTTCTTTAAGATAGTAGTACAATTTAAAATGTAATACACCACTTGGCTACTAAATATTTAAGTATTGCAGAAAGGATTGAGTGAGGGATTTAATTTTCTTAATGTAACAATTACAAATGATTATCTTACTAAATGAATTGATACACTTATAGCAATGATAGTTACGTAGTGTAACTCCAGATTCTGTGAGTGTAGGCATAGCCTTCATAGAGCTGTTGCTATTGGGTTTGCGCATTTGCAGTCAGATCTTTCTTTCTTCCTGAAGCTGCTCCATAATTAAGATCATCATTAATTCATGCAAAGAACATTCTTCAAAGCACTCTCTTGCCGGAGTATGGAGACAAGGCATTCCAGAGCATTTGTGCATCACTTACCGTTATGTGTGGATAAGACCAAGTGAATCATGGGGACACATCGGGCAATGAAAGCAGATGAAACAAAGGCACAGAAATGCCCAGCACGCCGTTGCACAGAAGCCACCCACTGTCTTACCTCTGAGGAGGGCCGTGGCTACTCTTTTTACACTAAAAACGTGGGTGGTAACCTCAGACAGTGAGACATCCCCTGTTTTGAAAGAACCGCATGAGTGTTATATACATCCGCCTGATATCTGCCATGCGTAAAACATACTGAGATAACGCACGCACTGGGCAGACTCAGTGAGACGCTTTTCTGCTTCAGTGTTATGAGGGGGAATGATGAAAACCTTCAAATTAAGAAATTTTCGGCCCAAAACAGTTTGTTCTGCCTTTCGGCATCAATGAAGGATTTGGCTATAAAGTAGCCGTGCTCTCATCCTCTCTAAAAGAAATACAGGACGATAAGATTGACAGCGTGCATTAGTGACTCACTCTCCTAGCCAACGTCAGGAACATCATTCTGAGAAAGATTTGTGCCAGAGGCTCAAAAGGGAAAACCCCGAGCCCGCAGCACTGGGATTAAATCCCATTAAGGTGCTAGAGAAAGCACGACCGAGAGGCAGAGGACACAAGGTGGCGTCCAAGTCTTTCTCCACACACCAGCGCCGGAAAGGGGACCGCCGTCAAGAATAACATGCTGAATAAGGCCGCTTTTCATTCTGTGACTTGAGATTTGTGATCATATACAGCCTGTTGGCTCGGCTGTTACAGATTAACATACCTGATTTAACAACAGGGTAAAGCTGTGGCCTAAGTAGTGCCACGAGACACCCCAACCTCTCCCAGCGCTCCCGTTAAGCAACCAGGGCAACAGCCGTGGGCTTATCACTTCAGGGTGGGAGGTCATTATAATGGCCGTTAGGCTGTCTTCCTGAATGCAAGCCAGGAGACAAGGAATCAGGGGACAGGTGGAAGAAACAGCAGACACGACATGACAGTGTGGGCTTCCGTTGGCAGAAAAAGGTTTCCGTCTGAAGCAAGATGGAGGCCAGGCTCTGCTTTACATCCTAGTCAGCAGACTCTTGCCCGCCAATGAGATTCCCTCCCGGGATGCATGGGTGTCACCGCTGGTGGTTTCCTTACCTTACCTGACTGGTTGCCAGACCCAGGAACAGGGCCAAGGCAAACCTCACAGCTTGGGTGGAGATCTGGCGACAGGATATAGCTGGTCCATCAGTCAGTACACCGGTGGACATCTCTGTTCTTCAAAGTCTTCAAATTGCTTGTCGCTAAAGATAAATAAGGAGCAGGTCTCTGGTCTCGCAGTTGTAATACACAGCAACTGCGGACGTAATAAAGGCCCGTGCAGGGCACAAGGGCGCGAAAGAAATCTTCACGGGATAGGGATGCACCCTATAACAAACAGCTCTTAGAGGGCAAAGCCTATATGACATAGAACGTGTATGCAAAGGTACATTTAATGTGTTTTGGTTAAGAAGTTCAGCCCCTGTGAGAGCAAAATGTAACATCTATGGGCAACACTAAACGTCAGTTTAGTTTATCCTCTGTTGTTTATTCAGATAGGACTTGTTTTCCCTGAATTAGCCCACTAGAGTGAGCTTTCACCCAGGCTGTGCACTGCTCCCAACAACCTCTGATTCTATAATGAATCCTCCCATGTTGTGGAAATCCAGTATCTGGTATCTAGGGAAGGAGAGTGAATTTCAAAGAGACGGACATCTGCCTTTCCTGGGCAGACTGACAGCACACAGAAATCACTCATTACAAAGCTACACTAAACAACCTGGGGCTGCTTCGGCACCCTGGTAGGGTAGCCCTGAGAGGCCACTGCACTGCAATTTACAGTGAGAAAATGCACGCAAATAAATCACATCACACAACAGTAAGAGAACACACGCAAACAGATCACATCACACAACAATAAGAGAACACACGCAAATAGATAACAACACACAACTATGAGTGAACACACGCAAATAGATACCAACACGCAACAGTAAGAAAACAAAAGCAAATAAACCACAACACGCAACATTAAGACAAAACACAACAGAAGTGTTTCCAGGGACACTTTTAAGTGATGCACACATCTGGCTTGGTTGCTGCAGTTTGACATCTTAACTCGGCTGTCCATCAGTGGTTTAGGGAAATAAGTTAAAATGTAAGTTTTTGTTGGCTTTTACATTTCATTTCACTGATATTGTATGGTTCTGATTATATTACTTATTGCAGATATCTGCTGTTCAACTACCATATACTATATACTTTTGCATATTCTGGCTAGCCTTTTGCTTACTATCTTTTTGATGTTGTCAAATTGATTAAGATAATTTCTTCTTCTTCGGCTTCTCTGGAATTTAAAAACTAGACAATCGTGGCGGCTTGTTTGGAATACAATCTCATATTTTATGAAAGTAGTTCACCAAAACATGTTTGAAAACATTTGCAGGGAGAAATAGGCCATGCAGTTGCTAAATCTGTCTTCATTTTAGATCAACAAAAGGTCAGGTTAAAAGATTTTCGTCAGATTTTGAGAGACTCT
>NC_048410.1:15945317-15955063 GCF_013103735.1 Etheostoma cragini
GGTATGTATGTGATGCATCGCCATCTTTCATGTCTTCATTAAATTGCCTTGCTTTAACAGGAAAGCTATCCACATGGTTAAAACTGAATGACCACATAAAGAAAATCTGAAGATTGCAGCATGTTTGGTGCCATCCTTCTAAGTGTGGAGAAGAAAGACAACATAGACATCATCCTCTGTTCTCAAAAGACTCATAAAGATGATACTATCATCAAAATACAATTCAGCTTTTCTGATGTAGACAGACCTATTTTTCATTAGCAGTACATATGGATCACTGAAGGATCACTCCTACTTAGTTTTATGTTCAACTTCTTTTCTGTACAGGGTCTTCTTTTGTACTAACTGACGCAAGATAGACAATACGTATTTTAAAAAATACAGTTTAAAGGACTTGAAGGGTTGAGTTCAAGGATGGAACAAAGCCAGTGCACTAGCTTACACAATTCTAAAGGTTTAGATTAACACAATCCTTTAAAATGCAGATTGCAGAAAAGCACTTTTTAAACACTGTCTATGAACTTTGCAGGACACTCTCTATATACATGTATGTGTGCACAAGTATGGCAGTGTCAGCCGTAGTAATCCTACGGCTTGACCATATCAGTTGTAGCAGGGGAAAAATCTCATTTTTTCAGCTCTGTTTAAATTTTTTGTGTAACGTCAGCTTTGGTGTGGCGATCTGGTTAAAATATGTGCGGAGGGCATGTTGTACCGCTTATCCAGTGTATTTATAAAAGCTGTCAGCCCAGGCTTGGTCACAGTACTGAGGTGCATCCTTTCTTTTGCGATAAACTTTTACTGCTCGAGTAATTTCCATGTCCTGTTACTGAAGAACGAATGTTTATATAGAGTTACGCTGTCAGTGATCCCTGTTGGGTGGCACTTAGCAGTTGACACCCTCATGTTTGGCTTTTTAGCCATGTAACTATCGAACAAGGCTTTGTGGTGTTTTTTTAAGTGGTTATACAGGTTAGTGGTGTTGCCCCGTGAGGTAGCAACGTATCATTTTGCCGAAACTTCCTCTACAGATGCGTGTCACGTGACCAGGGTGTAATCGCATCTTATGAGATTAGAAAATCTTATTTTAACAAATCCCAATTTAATTGCCAATGCATTCAGCCCTACTTCTAATCTATCTCTAATGCCACTGAATCTGTTTGGAGCTAAGCCGTTTTAGTCTTATGCACAAATTGTTCTAATGGGATGTATTCTAAACCATTTAGTGTAAGATTTGTTGCTAAGGGAACATTTGGCAACATTGTGTAACATTGACTTTACATTGATAGCTTTCCCTCAAACATTTTACAAAGAATTGAAATAGAAAAGCAGGACATATTTGCAACATTTGTAATAGGGGTGACAATCTGACTGTAACAAAATAGCATCTCACTCCTACCGCCACCATATTCATTGTAGAGATGTATTTCATGAGGAGCATTCATAATGAAAAGCATGCTCACACTGATACTGTCTTAAAATGTCATGGTTGTGTTATAGCTGTCCTTGTTAGAGAGAGAGAGAGAGAGAGAGAGAGAGAGAGAGAGAGAAAGAGAGAGAGAGAGTGAGTAAAAAGACTGTAAAGACACACCATAGCCATAACTGCACTCACAAGAAAAGTGCTCACAGAACACCTTGATTTGTCCCAAATTATGTCAATGTCTGGATTAAGCCATTTGACTAGCCAAGCATGGCAGACATTGGCTGGCCATTGCAATATCTGTGCTAGACTAATTTGAGCAGGCTTTAGATACAAATACAACGAGACAAGACAAAATGTCCAACTTCTCATCCCTACAGTGCTTAACCAGCCTTTAGATACAAATGCAAATAGGGCCTAAAAATCACTGAAGAAATCGGAATTTACATGCTATCTTCAATGCGTGGAGATCTGACTGCAGGATGTAGCCTGTCTGGCCGCCGGTACAGAGGCGAACGGCTGGAGGTAGTAGTCATCATACTGCTAGCTGAAGAAAAATTGGGCGCCAGACAGCAGGTTCGTTCATGTAAAATACAGTATCTGCGGACGTAGTTGAGGCCGGTGCTGGTCGCAAAAGCGGGAAAGAAAATCTTCACGACTGAGCAAACGCAGAGGGATAACCCCAATAGCAACAGCCTTGGACAAAGTGTACAAATAGGGGTGGAACGTTAAACAGAAAGCCATGGTTCGGTTCATACCTCAGTTCAGAGATCACGGTTCAGTACAATGGAGGGAAAAGCAAAAACAAAAAGGCAGAATGCAATTTTTTTTTAACTGTCCAACTTTTCCTCCTTACAGTGCTTAACCAGCCTTTAGATAGGCTTAAAAATATAAAATCACTGAAGCCATTTTCATGTAATCTAGTCTTGCCCTAGATTTTGTTTTTTCATTCTATGTAATTTGCACTTTTGTAAATAAGATATGTTGCATTTTCAGTTTTATAGCTGATTGTCTTATTTTTTTTAGTTACAGACGGAGTCTGAAGATGATGGGGATTACTTATTGTTTACTGGTTGCATCTTACTTTACACACTCAGGGGAGAGACTGTCATACAGGGGCCACCCCCTCTACCCCACATAAACTGCCTGGAACTGTCCACGGTGCTGAAAGTGTTAAAACACTTTACCCCAGTGATAGTGGGGAGGAATGTCATTGTGCGTACAGACAACATTACAGTGGTAGTGTACACAAACCGTCAAGGCGGCGTGCGCTAGGCCCGGCTATTGGAAATAGCTGCAATCATCTGACAACCGTGCGCCCATACATTAACTTGTTGGTGGACAACTTGATGTACTGTATTTCAATATTACACAAAAAAAGTTTTTGCCAGCTGTTCTGCTTACTGCTTTCTTAATTATATAGAACACTACTGTGCTGGACAGCCATGCTGGATAAAAAGGGATGCACTGGAAAATGCTTCCGTTTACTGAAATCTGACATAGAATCAACTCATGTTGTTAAGTTACAAAAATGCTGTGAGCTTGAACTTTGCATCTGGTTTCATGTTCCATTATGAGGGAACACTCATAGGAACATATCACCACTAATTATGTAGACATCCAGTCTGTGCTGGTGGTTAATGTAGTTGATTGCAACTATAACTCTGTGGGACCCTTTTCCTCAAAGATCCAGTCCCACAATGCCAGCATATACCATCAAATGTAAGGTTTATAGCATCAGGAGAACACCGTGGCTATGTCTGAAATCCCTCCATTTACACTCCAGTTTTTATTGTTAAACGCCATGTTATTCCAGTGTATGAATTCTGAGTGGGAAGAAAACAAAAAGTCTTTTAATGTTATGAAAGTGTGTACAGTGTGACATGTAAAGGCTTTTCTGCCAACAATCCCACAATGCAATGTGTCACATTGTATAGATGCAAAAATTACAGTTGTGTGACAACGCACTTGTTAGTGATTATGCAAAATGATGCTGACTCATATGTGTTGGAATCTCAATGTATTGTTCATTATAGAGTAAACTATTGATTGTCTGTGTTATGGGGAGATGTGATTGAGGGAGATTTCAGACAATCCCATGACTGAGTGGTAAAGCTAGAGTAGAATTACAATAAGTTGCAGTTTATTCTAATGGTCACTATATGCTGGCTTTGAAGACATCTGAATGGCAGTATAAAAACAGACAGTGGAAAACAGGCAAAGAAAACACCAATCCAACTCCAGGATACTGAATACCAAGGGCTGAAAGCAACTACATGGCACCAAATGGGTTCGGTCACTTTTTCTTGGATTGGCTGAATTTTCAACAAACAAATTTGGAAAAATGTCTACAGTTACACAAACATATCAATGGCTTTAGGTAAATTGAAATATCCTTTAACTTTTCTCTTAAATTGCTTCATTATTTTTGTTGTCCCTGCAAGAGTAAGACGTTCCACAGAAACGGGGACAGTGAAACTCACTAAGCAGCTGTGTAATCAGAACAAGTGGTGCTGCTGCTGCTGTCTGAGCACTTAACGACCAGCCTCAACAACAGTAGCAGCATCACTGGCCAATAGGTTGGGTTCGGGCCGAGTTAATTGATAGCAGTGCATTTTCTTAGCAGTGGACCAGGGCAGGATTCAGGGCAAGAGTCAGTATCTTAGCCAAAACTATGTCTTTTCCTTCATTAATTATTCTTAGAACAGGTCAGTGGATGTCAAAAGTAGACCAGGCCAGATGGACACAATCACTCATAGAACATTCACAATTATTGTGGACATTATAGACATGCCACCCTTATGAAAAAAAGATGAAAATCAACTAACTGTTCTCATGATATAGTCATCTCTATATATTAAAGATTAGCTGTGTTACCTCAATAAACAAGTCAAATGTTCTTTAACAATTCAAGTGACAAATGAAGCTAAGCTTAAATTCTTTCAGGAAACTGAAAGGATCAAACTGATTAGCTGTTTTGAGGCTTTACTTTCAGTTAATCCTATCAGTATCGGCTATGTGTTCCCAAGCCAATCACGGCGGGACATCCCTGCTTTAAATCGGTTCTTTCCTCTGCAGCTGTCAGTTGTCATTTCAGGAAGAGTGCGACCCTCCTCCTTCCCTTTGTCCTCCAGTAATCTTGGCACACAGCAACTTGGGTCTTTTCCTGCTGTCTGATCCGACGGTTCCTTCATTCCAGTCTTCATGCTCCTGAACTTCACCACCAGTGTCTAGACTCCATCGGGGGGGATATGTCTGGGTTTTCCTAACCCTTTAAAACATATTTAATCCGATGGAGTCTAATCTCCAAAGACTTTGTACGTTTCATATTGTTGAAAAATTCATATTGTTCATATGTAGCTTACAAATAAAGTTTTGCATATTTGCAACAAATTCTCTTCTGATTGAAATGCACTTATAAACACTACAGGGAACTGTGCTGCATTCGTAGCTTCTGTTTTCTCGTCAGGTCAGGCTGTGTGGGTGTTCAAGAGGAACTTGTTTACTGTTGTTGGTGTTTGTCGTCTGTCTTATAAGGATCAATATATCTTTTATGTGTAATAGGTTAATTGGATTGAAAATATACATATTGTTAAAGGATACTTGTATAAATAACATTGTATGATAGGAATAGTATACATCATCATGTCTAGTCTGTTGATTTTTGTAACTCTTATCCTTGCACAAACACTAACTGACAAAAAGTCAGTGAAACCTTGCTAAAATTTCTTGTCTTATTTTCTTGTGATGTACAAAAAAATGTAAAGTGTTTTAATGTAGATGACTGAAGAAGAACAGTGGCCAAGGATTCGTGAAAAGTTATGGCAGTGCACCATATTCACATCCATAGTCCCTGTTACACTGAACATCTACGGTTAAGCGTTGTATGACCATACATGACTGTCTGACTTCACTCAGCACAGCTGAGAAGCCCCTGACCAGCAGACCTCAATGTGGGCGGAGTAAAACGGCCCCTCACCGTAAAACAGCCTCCAGCATTTGAACATGTCATTTCATCGTAATATCAGAGTGAAATCAGCGGTATGCACCCACGTTTCGGACAGCCCTTTTCAAACAATAAATAATAAAAGTAAGTGTGACTTCTATAGTTGCTTAGTGTTCAAAAACAGTTTAAAAAAGCTGGTTATGTCAATTTTAATGCACAAGTTGAGCGGGCTGAGGTTCGGATTGGATGCCTATAGCTCCCTTCTTTAACTGTCTATGTCTCCAAGTAGCGTCTGCTATGTAAAACAAGACGCACACTAGAAGCGTGTAAACTATTTCCATTGAAGGACAATGGTACCGTCGTTGTGTGCATGGACGGTCTCTGAATCATCTGCAACCGGGAGATGAAGGAGAGCTCAGATCCACAACACCTAGCACATTTTTGTCTCTCCCACCCCAGGATTAGTGCGGCTAACGCGACCAGTACAGGTGCCAGTGCCACTGACTCGCGTGTGGATGACAGCCTGTAGATCTATCTGCAGTGTAGATCTGTCTGCAGTGAATTTCCTTTTGTTAAACATGTTTATAACATGAATTATTACAGTAAAGTAACAGCTTGTCTCAGTAGGAAATACATTGAGTGTTGTTTTACTTCGCAGACGTTATGTGTTGATTCAAACTGTTGGGTAGTGTGGTTGAAAGATTAAAACAAATAAACATACATGTAAAAATATTCTGCCTCATGTAATGAGCAGTTATATTTAAACTAATGTAATAATATCAGATCACATTTGGTGGTATATGCACTGTAATAACACTTATCCAATTACAAGAAAAACAAATTAATGGATAGGCAGTATTTTGTGAGCTTGTAACCATGAATATTTTTTTAATATATAGAGACACATTACAATCATACGTGGGAATGACCTCCCCAAATCCAGCAGCTACCTGTTATGTCCGTTCTGCAAGTACAGGGCATCTTCTAAATTTCAAGTGGACTACCACATTAAGGGTCAGGCCTCGGTCAGGCACAAAGGTAGTACTTTTGAAATGTAGTTATTGAAGACACTTTTTATTAATGAATTACTGACATTTACCCCTAAGTTATAGTGTAATGTATTTCATTACATTTTATAATTTTACCTCTTTCAGAGGTCACAATCATCAAATGTGGATTGGGTTGTCGAAACACAACTCACTTTCACTGCTTGTATTGCCAAGTAACAAAAATTAACAGGGCTCAATTTCTGAAGCGCCTCATGGATCTCAAGATTGTCTAATGGCTCCTAATCAGCCCACCATGGCCCCTCCAGATCCTCCACAGGCCACTGTCACCCCTCCAGATCCTCCATAGGCCACTGTCACCCCTCCAAATCATCCAAAGGCCACTGTCACCCCTCCAGATCCTCCACAGGCCCCCAAACAGACAACCCTGGCCCCTGAAGACCCTCAACAAGCCAAAGGTGTCATACTATTCTAGGCTTGGAAGGGTTGTGGTAGCATACAACAGTAAGCAGAAACGCTGGCATTGCCCATGTTCAAAAGCTATAGGCATTCTTCTCTCCACAAATCAGCTGGAAAATGGCACCTTTTTTAACACAAAGGGAGCTGTTGAAAAGGGTTAAATCCACAGAACAAAAAAGCATTTCACCACATCCCACCACAGACCAAACAGACACAAGTGAAATGAAGGAAGGGTCTTATCCATCTAATGACCAAGGTGTAGCAAAAATGCTAAATTACCTTCTATCCCATAACACGTTACCTGCTGTACTCCCCAAGGCTGGCATCGAACAGTCAAGAGATGGAAAGCAACTGGGTACCTTGCTGAAGCACCTGATACCAAAGGAGTTCAGATGCAAGAAGTGTGATGACATACTCACTGACCCTGTACTCATCACGTCAAAAGGGAGGATTCTGATGACCACAGGCATAGTAGAAGGTGAGTGGTTTGAATGTTTGATTGTTTCTACATTTTTACATTGTTGTCATACAGTAAGGTTTCCCCCCAAAAAAAAGAAAAGGAAAAAATGTATTACTCTTCAAAGGCATGCTTGCAATTTTGCAACACCTTTTTGTTAAATTTTCTTATCGGGCATTTCAACCTACAGCAAATCATGTGTAAAGTGTGCCATGTTCTACAGCTACCAGGAGTCTGATGAAGGTCTCCACAACTTTGATGACCATATAATCCTGTCCGTGCATTTATGTCTCACAATAAGAAATGCATTACAGGTGAGAACTTAAAAATGTGAAAGTAGATTGGGATTGATGAAATATTTGTTACACTACATGACACACACACACACACACGTACACACACACACACACACACACACACACATTAACAAGCCTGTTTGTTCATATCCTTCTCAGACAAGATATTGTAATTTTGAACAGCAATTAAATGTGACAAGAAATGTGTGTATCGGAGGAAATACTGGACAATGTGCTTAGTCTGCACTTAATGCATAATTTCTGGAATCCTCAAATGTCAAAATAGATTTCAGAATGTCATGTCTATCAAAAGATTATGTATATTTTTATTAGATTAATATTGCTTTTCCGCTCATTTTCACAAAGACACACTGCTGTCAGCAGAGTTGTTGAAATAATTGAGGCAACTGAGGGAGTGTCCTTCCCAAACAAGGAAAGGGTTCTTCAAGGGCATCTCCATTTCGAGGCCCTTACTGAACATAACTACAATTTTGCTTGTGTGTCATGTGGATACAGCCCAGCTGTTGCTGTGATGGACCTACATTAGAAAGGTGTTTTCAATATGCCATGTAAGTTTGACAAGTTTATTGTTCTCATAATTCATAGAACTAAATATTCTATCATAACTCCTCTCTCTGAATTATCATGCTGAACAGTCACAGGGTTTCCACGTGTAGACATTTAAACACAAACCTTTCCTTTAACAGTCACTGACATCGAGGGGCCACTATAATGGACAGGTGGACATCAATAAATTCTGGGATGCTGTTGCCACAGAAATGATCAAGAAATGATCAGTCGGGGTTACATGACATGTAAGTCATGCAGAAATGTGTTTTTGAGAACAAAATGTAATATAAGTAAGTGTGTGAATTCACTAAAAGTGGTCCCTAAAATTGCTACTTTTATACACATATATATAACAATCCTTTTATCGTGCCACCAAGTTACCACCTGTTAGTTACCACTAATCCCTGCCAATCAGTCCCTAAATTTCCCAATTAGATAGTAAATGTCTTGTCGTTTTTCATAGCGAAGGTATTTTGACACACAGATAGCAGCAGGGGAAGAGCAAAGCAGGCTTGTAAACTTCCATTGAACCAGACTAATATAAACTGTGCTAACTCCGCTACAGTGTGGACCGCACCTGGAATGTGGACCAGGTTGACAAACACCTTGAGATGGGAATATCATAGCTATGTTTAAAGTCATTATGTACAAAAATCAAATCATAGGAATACTATAATGGTAGTTTTGTTTTGTTTGTCAGAATGTAAATTATTCAAGAAAAAGCCAAACACAATGTCATCAACCTACACACAAATGTGATGTTACAAGATGTCCCTTGACATTAATGACCAATGATTAGAAGAGAGATGACTTGTGCCAAATGTGCTGAACCACAAAACAAACTGCTGCAGTGTTGTATTGAAGCGTTGTATTTAACAACACATGTGGCAAATTTGCAAAATCGGGAGTAGTCATTTGGAAAAAACATTCCCAATGGCTCATATTTATTGCATTCTTTAAATAAAATTACTATAGAGCTAATAATAAAATTCTTTAGACTCAGCTTTAATATCCCAACAGGATATTATCATTTAGGAGTAAAGATTTAGATGGTAACAGTACACATATATTGCAGGAGATTTGCTCTAAACATCTAGCTAGCAGTTCCAGATGTTTTCTAATCAGGTTAATCTAAACCTTTTCAGTTGTATAAACTAGCGCACTGGGTTTGTTCCCTCCTTGAACTCAACCCTGCAAGTTCTTTAAACTGTATTCTTAAAAATATGTAATGACTGTCTTGCATCAGTTATAACAAAAGAAGACCCTATACAGAAAAGAAGTTGAACATAAAACTAAGTAAGAGTGATCCTTCAGTGACCCATATATACTGCTAATGGAAAATAGGTCTGTCTACATCAGAAAAGCAGAATTGTATTTTGATGAAAGTATCATCTTTATAAGACTTTTGAGAACAGAGGATGATGTCCATGTTGTCTTCCTTCTCCACACCTAGAAGGATGGCACCAAACATGCTGCAATCTTCAGATTTTCTTTATGTGGTCATTCAGTTTTCACCATGTGGATAGCTTTCCTGTTAAAGCAAGGCAATTTAATGAAGACATGAAAGATGGCGATGCATCACATACATACC
>NC_048410.1:15955163-15959693 GCF_013103735.1 Etheostoma cragini
AGAGTCTCTCAAAATCTGACGAAAATCTTTTAACCTGACCTTTTGTTGATCTAAAATGAAGACAGATTTAGCAACTGCTTGGCCTATTTCTCATTGCAAATGTTTTCAAACACAATTTGGTGAACTATTTTTTTTAAATATGGGATTGTATTCCAAACAAGCCGCCATGATTGTTTGGTTTTTGTCAGTTTGACTGCCTTTTCTAGCGAAGGTTGGCCGTCGGGTTGCGGTTTTAGCCTTAAATGTTACCAAAGAAAATCTTGGTCGACTAAAGTCCCGAAATTTCAACAAAAAAAACATAAGATTAATTAACTGTACTGTCCCGCAGTACTTGTCCGTTCAGGCTATTTGCAGTATTTTAAATCTTTTTTGACCCAATTGTTTTGCACTGAAATGCCACTCGTCTGTAGGCTCTGACAGCGCTGCATTAGCGCGCTGTGCATGTCCACGCACGGAGCGGCTGAACATCGGAGCTCGGCTTTGTGGCTGAGACACGAATAAACTATTAATTTAAAGTGTTTACTCTTAAACACAAAAGGCACGTCCACTTTAATATATACTGTATATTTAAACATATCTGTGGTCAACCTCATTGCCTCGCTGTGTTGCATTAACTCTGAAACTTTCTCTTTGAGTCCGTCACATTTTGGGTTAGTCCATGCATGATGGTGTGGCGTGCTGGCGCTGTATATTAACAAGTTCTTATAACCTCAGCCCTCCATAACAGCAATGGGCCTGATATCCTGAGCAATAAGGTCCACAATTCCTTCCGTGATATTATTTTTGCGTAACATCCAGCGTGGCCTGGGGAACGCTACTGTGGTTGTGGGTGGGTGTGCCTATACTTATAAAACGATTTTTAGACTATGAAATATGCCAATTCTGATATTTTCATATAGCCTACTTCAAACAGACAGGGCAACCTAACGCAGAAAAGTTAGCTTAACGTTTTTAAGTGTCATGCCATGTTTGTAGTCGAGCTGCAAAAATAAAACTGTTGCATGCAAACTTTGCATTCAACTTTTTTTTTTGAACAAATCTTCTGACTGACAGCAGTTATGTTGGCTTGTCAAAGTCAAAACCCAACTATAAGAAATGTTCAAAGTTTGTTCCACAAAAACGTTTTGACTATGTTTGTTACATATGAGTTCATGAGTTTAATGGGAATCTAGTCCATCAATCTAGCCAGTTTATACAACGGCTGTTGCCCTGGTTGCTGAACGGGGGCGCTGGGAGAGGTTGCGGTGTCTCGTGGCACTACTTAGGCAACAGCTTTACCCTCTTGTTAAATAAGGTATGTTGATCTGTAACAGCCGAGCCAACAGACTGTATATGATCACAAATCTCAAGTCCCAGAATGAATAGCGGCCTTATTCAGCATGTTATTCTTGACGGCTGTCTCCTTTCCGGCGCTAATGTGTGGAGAAAGGCTTGGACGCCACGTTGTGTCCTCTGCCTCTCGGTTGTGCCTTCTCTAGCACCTTTATGGGATGTAATCCCAGTGCTGCAGGCTCGGGGGGTTTCCCTTTTGAGCCTCTGGCACAAATCTTTCTCAGAATGCCGTTCCTGACGTTGGCTAGCAGAGTGAGTCACTTATGCACGCTGTCAATCTCATCGTCCTGTATTTCTTTTAGAGAGGTTGAGAGCATGGCTATTTTATAGATAAATCCTTCATTCATGCCGAAAGACAGAACAAACTGTTTTTGTCCGAAAACTTCTTACTTTGAAGGTTTTCATCCTTCCTCCTCGTAACACTGAAGCAGAAAAGCGTCTCACTGAGTCTGCCTTATGCTTGTGTTAGCTCAGTATGTTTTACACATGGCAGATATCAGGCGGATGTATATAACACTCATGCGGCTCTTTCCAAAAAGGGGATGTCTCACTGTCTGAAGTTACCACCCACGTTTTTAGAGTAAAGAGAATGGCATTAGGATACACTCTACGTTAGAGTTATCAGCACCCACGGCCCTCCTCAGAGGTAAGACAGTGGCTGACATCGGCACAACGGCATGTTGGGCATCTCCAAGCCTTTTTTCATCTGCTTTCATTGCACAATGTGTCCCCATCGGTCACTCTGTCTTATCAACACTTAACGTTGCATGAATTAATGATGATCTTACTTATCGAGCATCTTCAGGAACAAAGAAATCTTCACGACTGCGAATGCGCAAACCCAATAGCAACCGCTCTAAGAGGGCTATAACTATACTCACAGAATCTGGAGTTATAATACGTAACTATCATTGCTATGTGTGTATCAATACATTTTAAGAGATAATCATTTGTAATTGTTACATTAAGAAAATTAAATCCCTCACTCAATACTTCCTGCAATCCTGGTTCTAAATTAAAGGGGTGATAAAATGCAAAACCGATTTTACCTCTTTATATGTGAATAACAACAGTTCGGTTGACGGGCATGGCTGATGTTTCTCTGTAAGGAGATCCCTGTGAAGTTCCACACTCAATTATTAATTTGGTCGAACCATTTCAGCAAAGACAGTTTTCAAAACTTTGGACAATGGAAGGAAGGATTTGCCAAACCGCAGTTGCTGAAAAAAGGGTCTGTTCCAACTTTGTGTTCATCACAACCGTAAACTGTATGTATGATTTTGTCGATAACAGTAATATTAGCAATGCTAACGTACCCTGTAGCTAGCATAGGCGGAATGTGTGTTGATCAACTGTATTGGCAAAGGGGCTAACGTTTCATTTTCCTAACTGTGTTTCATTCGAATAAATACCCTGTGTTGTCACGTAGCTACAACTAAAGTTCACGATGCATGTTTGTACTCTTTGTCAGGTCAATTTTTATTTCATTTCAACAAGAACTGCAGCTGAGTAGAATCATGATAGTTTGGTTGCTAGCAAAGCTGTAATGTTATTCTCTTAGCTAGCTAGCTATGTCAATCCCGTTTGCTTCAACAACAGAGCTAGAAACGTTATCATTTCAAATGATATCTAGTCAATCTCGTGTAAACAGTGTGTGTATAGGCTGCAATATATTTATTTGCACTTTTGTTTTTATTTCCTCGAACATCACAATAACTACAACACACAGAAGATGCAGCATGTCAAAAAGATGCTCCACGTGTGGCATCTTGGGGGACACAACTGTCTTAAATGACATTAAGACCTCACATACAAAGCAAAGGTAACCTTTCTAATTATTCTTACAAAACCAGATGCCTCATGCTGTTTGTGTAGCATTGTGACTGGGTGGCATTTAGCAGAGCAGAATGTTACCATGATGATGACTGAGTAGCTACTTTTTTCAAATATATGAGCCATTCACAACACATTAATCAATTGCATTTACTTTTGTGGGAGAGGCTGGGGAAAATAATTTGGACAATATGTGTGAATGTGTTTGTATACAAAAGAAAAGTGTGTGTACATAAACTCACCTATAGGAGTTTTAGGAACATCATACTAATACTGTGTTTGACTCCCTTTTGTCTTCGGAACTGCCTTAATTCTATGTGGCATTGAAAGCATGCTGAAAGCATTCTTTAGAAATGTTGGCCCATATTGATAGGATAGCATCTTGAAGTTGATGGAGATTTGTGGGATGTACATCCAGGGCACGAAGCTCCCGTTCCACCACATCCCAAAGATGCTCTATTGGGTTGGGATCTGGTGACTGGGGGGCATTTTAGTACAGTGAACTCATTGTCATGTTCAAGAAACCAATTTTAAATGATTAAAGCTTTGTGACATGGTGCATTATCCTGCTGGAAGTAGCCATCAGAGGTTGGGTACATGGTGGTCATAAAGGGATGGACATGATCAGAAACTATGCTCAGGTAGGCTGTGGCATTTAAACAATGCCCGATTGGCACTAAGGGGACTAAAGTGTGCCAAGAAAACATCCCCCACACCATTACACCACCACCACCAGCCCGCACAGTGGTAACAAGGCAGGATGGATCTATGTTCTCATTATGTTTACGTCAAATTCTGACTCTACCATCTGAATGTCTCAACAGAAATTGAGACTCATCAGACCAGGCAAAATTTTTCCAGTCTTCAACGGTCCAATTCTGGTGCGATCTGGCAAATTGTAGCTTCTTATTCCTCTATGTAGTGGAGATGAGTGGTACCCGGTGGGGTCTTTGGCTGTTGTAGCCCATCAGCCTCAAGGTTGTGCATGTTGTGGCTTCACAAATGCTTTTCTGCATACCTCGGTTGTAACGAGTGGTTATTTTAGTCAAAGTTGCTCTTCTATCAGCTTGAATCAGTCAGCCCATTTTCCTCTGACCTCTAGCATCAACAAGGCATTTTTGTCCACAGGACTGCCGCATACTGGATGTTTTTCCCTTTTCACACAATTCTTTGTAAACCCTAGAAATGGTTGTGTGTGAAAATCCCAGCAACTGAGCAGATTGTGATATACTCAGACCGGCCCGTCTGGCACCAACAACCATGCCACGCTCAAAATTGCTTAAATCACTTTCTTTCCCATTCTGACATTCAGTTTGGAGTTCAGGAGATTGTCTTGACCAGGACCACACCCCTAAATGCATTGAA
>NC_048410.1:15959793-15963342 GCF_013103735.1 Etheostoma cragini
ATATATATACATACAGTACATTGGCTTAATTTAGTGTTTGAAAAGTTCCCAAGCTCTATAGAAATGTCTAATCATGTGAGACAGTTTTATTTTGTTTATCAGGAAACAGAGTAAATGTCATTTGGTAAAGAACACAGTCCAAATGTGATGCCATATTTTAATAACTAAAGTTGCATTTGAAAATCTATGATTGTTTGCAAGTGCATAATGCATATTGTCTGTCTCACACTGCTACAGGAAACTTTGAGAAGACCTGGCCTACTGTGACTAGAATGCTGTGCCATCGGTGTCCTGATGTCCTTGATCTTTTTGATGCTCTCCTGACCATCCCTGCAACTACGGCTGACTGTGAAAGAGGGTTCAGTGTTATGAAGCAGGTAAAGAGTGACTGACGCTCCCGCCTATAAGGGAAAACCCTGTCTGACCTCCTTAAAACCCAATTGTGCTCACCTGACCTCAAAGACTCTGATCCAACCAAAGCCATTGAGATCTGGCATGCTGACAGTTTGCGCTCACGCAGGCCTGACTTTGTGCTCAAACATGGAACAAAAGGAACAGAGGGTGGCTCAGATTCTGATGGCACAACCTCTGAAGAAGACGTGCTCTAAAGACATACGATTCTAATGATAGATAGATAGATATATAGATAGATAGATAGATAGATAGATAGATAGATAGATAGATAGATAGATAGATAGATAGATAGATAGATAGATAGATAGATAGATAGATCCTAAACTTGTAATGAAATGTTGGCACTTTCTGTGTATGTTTTGTTGTATGTATTGTACTTTATATGTATTTTTCATGCCAACAATGTTAATAAAATGAACAAATGCATTCAGCACTCATAATTGCTCTTATTTTCCCCGGACAAAAATTGGCTAGTGGTAGTTCTGATTGGCTGGTAACTTTAGAAAGTCACCAGTTAATTTAAAACACTGCCTGCAATACTTAAATATATAGTAGCCAAGTAGTGTATTTTGTAACTACCACTATCTTAAAGATATACTGAATATTCTTCAGTTAAAATTTAATAAAAAAGACTATTTCAACTTAACTTGTTTCTATAATTGTGACAATTTAAACACAGCCTACCATAAAAAGAGAGAAAGTTGTTCTTATAGTAGGACTTGTTATATTGTAATGCAACACATTCTCCTTTATTTTCCATAACATTTCAAATGTAGGAAAGTAGGTCACTTTCTTAAGGTCAAATATCAATTAAACTTGATCTGTCCACTTCGTCACAATCCTCTTGTAATCTTGTTTTGCCAATTTGTCAATAAACTGAGGGAGGTATAAAACAGACAACTGGACAATGTAAGCTTTGGGAGGCGGCTTACACCACTAGTGACTACTGTGCGACTGTGTACACTATTGCTACTATCCTTCGGTTTTAGCCTGAGCAAAGAAGGTAACTGAAAATGGCTTGGGAAGGAGGATTCCAGCCAAATGGCACAGAAGGCAAGAACTTCTACATCCCTATGTCCAATAAAACTGGGGTTGTTAGAAATCCTTTCGAATACGAACAGTATTATATGGCAGATCCCATCATCTTCAAGCTTCAGGCTTTATACATGTTCCTCTTGTTTTGCACTGGAATGCCCATAAACGGTCTTACATTGTATGTAACGGCTACGAACAAGAAGCTCCGGCAACCTCTTAACTACATCCTGGTCAACCTTGCTGTGGCTGGACTGATGATGTGCATTTTCGGATTCACTATCACCATCATATCTGCTCTCTACGGCTACTTTATTCTCGGAGCCTTTTTCTGCGCTCTAGAGGGATTCTTGGCCACACTTGGAGGTAAGAATGGCGAATCAGGAAAAACCTTCAGTTTGTCTTCAATGTGTTTGAAAAAAAAATTGCATAATACGAATTAATCTATACCTTTTTTCTGCAGGTGAAGTTTCTCTATGGTCCCTTGTAGTCCTGGCTGTTGAGAGATACGTTGTCGTCTGCAAACCCATGGGAAGCTTCAAGTTCAGTGGAAGCCATGCAGGAGCTGGAGTGCTTTTCACCTGGATCATGGCTTTAGCATGTGCTGGACCCCCACTGGTTGGCTGGTCTAGGTAATGTACACATTTCTTTTCTTTTACCTTAGATTTTAAGTTAATATGACTTTGTATTTTAAACGGGTATGCAAAAATGTCTATTTCTCCATCCATCCATCCATCTTCATCCGCTTATCCGGTATCGGGTAGCGGGGGCAGCATCTCCAGCAGGGGACCCCAAACTTCCCTTTCCCGAGCCACATCAACCAGCTCTGACTGAGGGTTCCCGAGGCTTTCCCAGGCCAGGTTGGAGATGTAATCTCTCCACCTAGTCCTGGGTCTTCCCCGGGGTCTCCTCCCAGCTGGACGTGCCTAGAACACCAACCTAGAGAGGCGCCCAAGAGGCATCCTTACCAGATGCCCAAACCACCTCAACTGGCTCCAATTTGACGCAAAGGAGCAGCGATTCTAGTCCGAGCTCCTCTCGGATGACTGAGCGCCTCACCTTGTCTCTAAGGGAGATGCCAGCCACCTTCTTGAGGAAACCCATTTCGGCTGCTTGTACCCTGGATCTCGTTCTTTTGGTCATGACACATGACTATAGGTGAGGGTAGGAAGGAACACTGACTGGTAGATCAAGAGCTCTGCCTTCTGGCTCAGATCCCTTTTCGCCATAACGGTGCAATGAATGGAATGGAATACTGCACCCGCTGCTCTGATTCTCCATCTTACGGTCCATGGTCCCCTCTCTTGCAAACAACACCCAAGGTATTTAAACTATTTCAGTTGGGGTAAGGACTCACTCCCTACCTGAAGAAAGCACTCCATCGGTTTTCTTGCTGAGAACCATGGCCTCAGATTAAGAGGTGCTAATCCTCTTCCCAGCCGCTTCACACTTGGCTGTGAACCGATCCAGTGAGTGCTGAAGGTCACAGACTGATGATGCCATCAGGACCACATTATCTGCAAAAAGCAGCAATGAGATCCTGAGCCCACCAAACTGAAACCCCTCCCCACCCCGACTAAGCCTCAATATCCTGTCCATAAATATTACAAACAGGATTGGTGATGGAAATGTCTATTTCTAAACCACTCAAACACATCATTCAGGTGTTTTATATGCAGAAGGTAAAAGTATTTTGTCATAAAACATTGATAAATGTCTGCATGATTTGTTCTTTTCTAACCCAACTCTTAAACCATAAACAGGTACATTCCTGAGGGCTTGCAGTGCTCCTGTGGACCCGACTACTACACTTTGGCTCCAGGCTTCAACAATGAGTCATATGTCATGTACATGTTTGCCGTCCACTTCTTTCTTCCCGTATCAATCATTTTCTTCAGTTATGGATGCCTTGTGCTGACAGTCAAAGCTGTAAGTGAAGTTTAAGTTATTTGTTTAAAAAAAAAAATTATCTGTTAACATTCAAGTTAACTAAACTAAAAATGCTACTACTGTATATTGTAGAGCTTATTGAATAAACTGATATTTAGTTTATTAACCTTAGGCCGCAGCCAAGCAGCAGGAATCAGAGTCCACCCAGAAGGC
>NC_048410.1:15963442-15964671 GCF_013103735.1 Etheostoma cragini
TATTGAATAAACTGATATTTAGTTTATTAACCTTAGGCCGCAGCCAAGCAGCAGGAATCAGAGTCCACCCAGAAGGCAGAGAGGGAAGTGACACGCATGTGCTTCTTGATGGTTATGGGCTTCCTAGTAGCCTGGGTGCCATATGCCTCTTTCGCTGGTTGGATCTTCCTGAACAAGGGAGCTTACTTCTCCCCCTTGACAGCAGCTATACCTGCCTTCTTTGCAAAGAGCTCAGCATTGTACAACCCTATTATCTATGTGCTGTTGAACAAACAGGTATGCACAATACTGTCTAGTTTCTAGAATTTGCTTTTTATTATTTGTTCAATCCAGAAAAGTGAACTTGTTTCTGAATTCGCTGTCTTTGCTCTCTTTCTCAGTTCCGTAATTGCATGCTGAGAACTATAGGAATGGGTGGCAGTGTGGAGGATGAGACCTCAGTCTCTGCCAGCAAGACAGAAGTGTCCTCTGTGTCTTAAGGGGAAGGACTACAGGTGAAAGCAAAGAAAGATCCCTTTAAGACAAATATCATTTGTATTACAAGTTTTCTGGAATTAAATTTTTAAATATGGAAATTAACCATTATTTTGTTAAATATGCGCTAATAAATATGTGGATCATAAAATATCAGATATTTTGCAAGACATTAAAGGTGAATATGATACAAAAAAATGAAACTAACAGATATCAACATGACCATTTCCCAATTT
This sequence comes from Etheostoma cragini, assembly GCF_013103735.1. Classification (NCBI taxonomy): domain Eukaryota; kingdom Metazoa; phylum Chordata; class Actinopteri; order Perciformes; family Percidae; genus Etheostoma; species Etheostoma cragini. The sequence continues at coordinate 15,964,153 of NC_048410.1, forward strand.
ATTACTTACATTAAGACATTAAAAGTTTTTTAAAAGGAGAAATGTGCAGGTGCAAATACACAAAGTGTAGTAAAAGTACCTTAATCACAATGCCATCCTCAAATCTGTGGACATTTCTTAATGAGAACTTTCCAGATTTTGAAAAAGATCCAGCAATTTTCTTTTTTTTGCCAAACAGAATTATGGATATGATGAACAGACTCTGGACCAAACACGCTGCGGGATTCCGTCTCAACTAACAACTGTAATGAATGCATTTGCTGTGGTGGTTATCTTATACAGCATTTGTGTCTGTGTGTGCAAGCGCATATGAGTGAGTGAGTGAGTGAGTGAGTGAGTGAGTGAGTGAGTGAATGAGTAAGTGAGCGATTCAGTAAACGATTAAGTCACATGCAGGATTTAATGACATTTAAAACACGTCAAATATGACACAGTTTTCTGCCATGATGAATGTGTAATCACACCGAGTCACTTTTCTTGTAATTAAGTGTTTTACTGGTCTGCCAGTAGCATCATTTT
>NC_048410.1:15964771-16129220 GCF_013103735.1 Etheostoma cragini
CATGATGAATGTGTAATCACACCGAGTCACTTTTCTTGTAATTAAGTGTTTTACTGGTCTGCCAGTAGCATCATTTTAATGTATTATGAAAGCAAGCAATATGAAAAAGACAAAAAAATATGAGATAGACTAGATAATACATGCATAAATAAAAATAAATGTACTCCTGTGTTCATTTATCAAAATACATGCTGGTTTGATTACCTGTTGTTTAAACAAAAGTAGCCTACACATTAACATATTTGATATACATATGTTTAACGTCACTTACCAGCTAGTGTGGTTTCCCTGTATATCAAGTCAAGTTAGGTCAAATTTTTTTTTAGCCCGAAAAAAAATAAATTAAAAAGGTTTGCCTCAGAGTTCAAACACACTTAAAATACATGCTCTCCTTGCCTAACTGTTTCACCAAAAAAAGTGAAACCACTTCCATATACTTTGGCCCTTTGAAGTGTGCCTGAGGTTGGGAAGTTAACACTCTCCTTTTTTCTTTCAAGTGTCAGTGTGATTCTATGCCTTACTGACTTAGAGCTAAAGAGGTTAGAATACAGAATTTATATTTCCGTCCAAGTAAAGCATCTGTAAAATGATTATAAAAACAATACTGTGAGTATATTAGATGGGATGCACCCAAAACTTGTACCCTAGCCACATTCCAACTTAAAACAGAAAAAATCCAGAAGACACACTGCATCCATCCCAGAATTAAAATTTTCTGCTCAATCAATTCGGGTTTGTTTGGCTAAACAGGTAGGCCGGTTTCATAACATCTAGTTTTAACTGGAAGGAAACGTCTTTCCCACGTTGGTCCGCCCTGAACTCTGTGACATGATTGGCTTCTATTAGGGCAATCTCGCGTTACACTAGACTTATTGGCTGACATGACCTGTCAATTGAATCCAGAAACTACAAGATTGTGAGGGGACCAGCTCGTTTTGGATAAAATGGCTTGGATATTCTAATTCCTTTGACTGTTGTAGGATAAAAAGGGTTTTGGCAATCTTTCACCGCTGTGAATAAAGACACAAGGAAAAAGATATGGATGCTCACTCTACTTTAGACACTAGCGGCGCAGAATCTTTCTGTATTTATTTACTTTGTAACAGGATTATAACTAAGTCATTTTATGCTTTGTGTATGGGCTTAATCAAATCATGAGACTTTAAGCTTTCAAATGGTGTGCTGCATGAGCGTATTTATGAAGATTTAATGTCAGCGGGACGGTGTCACTACAGAGTCGGTAAGTGAAAAAAAAGTTACCTTTGGATGGAAAAAGTAACAGAGGAGAGATCCTTTTTTTTCTCCGAGGCTGTATTTGCTTTTGAATTAAAGCCATTTTCAGGACTGGTCCATAACCCTGCAAGAACCTCAGGTGAAACAATTGACCCCCTTCCACCACTAGGTGGCACTACAGCAGAAGATATTTGTTTGGCCGTTTAACACCTAAACTGTACATCGCAAATTCAAAAACCATATATCTTTGTGTTCCCTGGATCCGGGTGAATCTCCTGATATAGGCCATGCCCATTTCTGCCTTGACTTTTCTGCGTGAAAATCACAATTTATCAAAAACCTACTTTATTGAACTCATCCTAGACAGTGCAACCAATCTGCACTAAACTTGGTAGGTAGCATCTCCGGACCGACCTGACAAAAATGTATCTAAACAAATGTTCACAAGATAACAATTGCGACAATTTGTCTAGCTAAAACACCAACTCTGCCATATCGCGGCCAAAATAATTGCTACCAACGCAAAACTTTAGATCCTTGTTTGCCTTGTCCCTCTGGAGGTCCGTCATACATTTTATGGAAATTGGCCACTAGGGGGTGCTATAAGTTTTAAAAAAGTATAGAAGTAATAACCGGCTCATCCAATTTTACAAAATTTGGAGGGTACCATCTAGGGCCACTCCTGAGGTCAGACTTTCAATTCACAAATGAATGCAGAGCAATTTGTATCTGCAAATGCGTATCTGTGTCTTTGTGTCTAATTTGTAACTCGTATTTCATCATTTGTAAATTAACTTAGTAGTTTTCAATGTAAATATACAGTAAATGGTCATGAAAATAAAGAAACTGCATTTATTGAGAAGGTTGTTCCAAACCTTTGGATTTGTCTAAATCTCATATTTGTCTGCGGGTCTACAGTCAGGGGCACATGGCACAGCTCACTCATACAGTTTATGTACTGACTTGTGTGGCTTTGCATTGCCATCTACTGGTCAGCAGAAATTTTACGTTCATCCTGTTAAGAAATTGGTATCGGTTCCAAATCAAAGAAATACTACTATAAAATACACCATGAGCTGCCAGATGAAGATTAGCATACATTTACTCCAGTAACACATGTAAGTACAGTTTTGAAGTAGGCCTACTTTCCTTGAGTATTTTCCATTAATTAGTATTTCAGATTACTCATTTATCTCGCAACATTTGTCACTACCTGATTTGCATGTTCAAATTTCACATGAAAAGAACATGGTCAACACATACAATACAGAGGTTTAAGAAAAAAAACACTACCAAATAAGTATTTAAAATGAACTAATAACCCAACCTCTCCTCCAATTGCACACTGAGCACCGGCTCCTCCAAAGGGCCGTGTGCTGAACCCCTTCTGTACTGTCTCTACACCCATGACTGCAGTCCGGCCCACAACAACAACCTCATCGTTAAGTTTGCTGACAACACCACACTGGTTGGACTCATTGTTAGGTTCAAAGACATGAGTGGAAAAAATTACACAGGACACAGACTTGCTTTTTTGTGACTTTGCACAGGGGAATAAAACTGAAAAGCATTCAGCAGTCTTCCGCCCTCTCATCCCTTGCTTGGCCGTATTATTAAGTGGGTGTGAACAGAAAATTGATTTACATAATGGGTATAGTACATGGTTGTTTAACATAAAAGTGGGCTAAAACATCATTGTTTTACATAAAAGTGGGTTAGTAAATCATATTAGCTGCTATACTATTGGTCAAAAAGCAACTGGGTGCAAGTTTATATATATATAAGGTGAGGGAACATGTGAGTGCACTCAGAGTCCTACCACCCTCTTCCACAGTGAATGTCCAAGGTGAGTATTGCAATATGAGAGATTCAGATATATTGACGTGAAAAAAAATTCAGTTAATACACGCTCTCCTTGCCTAAATGTTTTACCAAATAAAAAAAGTGATACAGCTCCCATATACATTGGCCCTCTGGGATGTTCCTGAGGTCATTGGGAAGTTAACACTCATTTTTTTGTTCCAAGTGTCAGTGTGATTCTAGGCCTTACTGACACAGAGCTACAGAGGTTAGAAAAGAGAATTTCTATTTCCGTCCAAGGAAAGCATCTGTAAAATGATTAAAAAACCACTACTGTAAGCCTATTAGATGGGTTACACAAAAAACTAGTACCATAGTCACATGTCTCAACTTAATACAGAAAAAATCCAGAAGAAAAACACTCAGAAAATTGATATTTTATTAAGTTATTTCTACATATATGTCTGTGGGTTTTTCTTATTTCCTCTTGAAAAGTGCAAAGAAAAAGTCAAAAAAATTCAAAATACAAAACTTCTCAAATACAAAAACACATCCGCATCAATCAAACACATACTTGAAAAAACTATATACATAGATTTATAGAAAGAAGTCATTAAAAATAGATGAAATGGTGAAATGCAATAACTAAGGCCCTATTTTTGCTTTGACACACTGCATCCATCACACTTGGCATCAATTGATTTGTCTTTGTATTGGCTAAACAGGAAGGCTGGTTTCATAACATCTAGTTTTAACTGGAAGGAATAGATGTCAATCTTTCCCCCGTTGGCCCTCCCTGAACTCTGTGACACGATTGCCTTCTATTAGGGCCATCTCGGTATGCACTAGACTGATTGGCTCATGTCAACTGTCAATCAAATGCTTAGACATCAGAGAATTCGACTGCAAAGAAACAATGTGGCAGCCTCGGAGGAGAAGAGAGAAGCGATCAAAACCCAAAAATGATAAACTGTTTAGATTGCTTCCAGTTGAAACTCGGGCAGAAACTATAATATTGTGAGGGGACCAGCTTGTTTTTTGATAAAATGGCTTGGATATTCTAATTCTTTGGATTGTTGGCGATGTAGGAAAAAAAGTTTTTTGGCAATCTTTCACCAATGTGAATAAAGACACAAGAAAAAATGATTTGGATGCTCACTCCAATTTGGACACAGTATGTTTCTGTATTTCTTTACTTCATAACAGGATTATAACTATAACTAAGTAATTTTATGCTTTGTTTGGGGGATTAATGGAATCATAAGACTTTAAGCTTTCAAGTGGTGTGCTGCATGAGCACGTTTATGAAGATTTAATGCTTGCAATTTATGAGTGGAGAAAACGTTTTCTCTTAAGTGGAGATAATGTTTTCTCTTAAGTGGAGAAAACTGTCCCGTCAAAGGGACGGTGTCGCTAAAGAGTGTGTCGCTCATCACCTGGCCATAAGCAGTAATCCTTCTTGGAGGGGCTTGATGTTGACTTCAAGGTGACAGGAGGTTTGTGGAAAGTTGTCAGCGTATTCAGCGAGGAGGTCTTTCACCCACTGGTTTCCCACCTGTCCCTTCCGGTGTGGGTTCGCGACCTCAGACTGGTGCTTGTCAAGGTTGCTGAAATTAAATAAAGTAGACATGCTTATAAAGCCCAACAACATGGCTTTTCAGATGTTTAATCTATACTGCCCCAATTACAGTAAGAACATTTTATGTCAAATTAAAGTTTTTACAACCAATTTTATATCTGTTTTCACTTTTATTTCAGACATTTATGCATCAAAATGTGACTAGCTTTTTTGCTGTGTTATTAATGCAGAAAAAAAGGTAACCTCCCAATAGGCCTACTGAGATGCCTATTTAATCTTGCGGGAATAGTCATGCTTTTCTTTCTAAGCCTGTTGCTGCTGCTTTTTGTCTAGGACTGACTATGGAGAGATGTTATGACGTATGTATGAATCTTATTAATGACTTCACTCCTTAGATACCATGGAGCACTACGGTTTATTTCAAATATCAGGTTCTAAATCATCATTGCTTCCTGTGTGAAACTTAATCACAGGCCTTGTCTTATTTAATACATGCTTCGTTCATATCTATGTACATTTATCCAACTGAAAAATGCTGGAGGCTCCTGTCTCCACTCTTGGACATATTCGCAAGACCTACTCCATCTCTATGTCCTCAACGTCCGTCTTGAAATGCAGAAGAAAGTGTTCTATACAAAATGCTCCTGGGACTTGGAATTTGTTGCTGCACACTGACCTTGGTCTAGTGGACCTCGTGTCATTAAATGTTTTCAAAAGTAGGTTGAAGGCGTTGCAGAAGGGTACATTAGGTAGTAAATCAAATGTTTTGACTGAGCTATTTGCCCCTGTGTGATCTAGAACACAAATACCTGAGTCTTCTTTTTGTTGTTGGTATAATCGTGGTGTGATTTGAAGTTGTATTGTCTGTTACCTATCTATATTCAAATAATGCCAGGCCAACAGACATTTTTAACAACTTGCAACAAAACAAATCTGTTGACTATGTTTTTGGGGAGGGGTGCAAGTGAACAACTGGACTCCACACTTAACCTTTCAAATTCTGTTTGAAGTTGGTCAAGGGGCGTGGCCGACTGAGCGACCTCTCTGCACAGCTGCTGGGTATTCCACTTACCAACTCGGCGGTATTTATTCCTGGGCGAAGCTCACCACCAGCGCCAGATCATTGCACTTACCAGTGTAGTAACTTGGCTTCCAGTTGAACTTTGTTTGTGCCACTTTAGTCTTTGTGATATATTCCTCGTGCTTTTGTTAACGTCCTGTTTTCCCTGTCCAGTCCTAAGCCTCCAGACTTATTGTCGTGGCTTGCTGTTCAGCCAGCTCATCACACTCGGATGTTACCTTTATTAACTTGTCATCTAACATCACACACTACGAGTCTTCAGACACACAACAAGGCGAAGAACAATGGCAAACCCCAATTACGCGTTGGAGGAATGTAACAAGTACCTTTCCTCTACCATTGTGCTTCAGCACAATTTTGTGTTGTTGTCGGATGTTGGTGTTGTTTCTATCATCTTTTTTTGTCTATGGTTATTTACTGTTTTACTGCTGTATGTATCTAATGTGGCTCCCTTGAGTGTAAAACTGAATCCCGTGGGGCAATAAAGGTTTCATTCATTCATACTTTTTAATACGTTTACTCTGCTACCTTTGTTGTGATGGTGCAATGGATATGACATGTGCCGTTTGATTTATAAAGGACAACACACATTAATCAACATTTCTGTAATTGTGCCAGCCTTAGCCAGTCGGCAAATTTTCAACCGTAGTCCTTTGTCCAGATGATTTTGGACCATTGCAAGGAAAGCAACAAAAAAAAACATTGACGCAGATTAAAATATACACTTAGTAATTAAAAAGACACCATACATACAGCTAGATCAGAAATGTAAGCTTTTTTTTTTGTATGCCATGCACAGCTGCAGAAAGCATCAGGACACTAGTAGAGATTACACATCAACAGTAGCTTGAGTTAATATAAGAAGCCAAGCATCAGGACACGTTCATGCAACTCCAACACCAGTCAGCCAGTCAGCCATGCAAAGAAGTAGCAAGCAGTATTAAAATATGGTATGGGAGACCTATGTAATGCAATGTACCTTTTTAAAAGGTAAATATTCAATTACATGTATTTGGAGGTAGGGATGTAACTATGCATCCTGAATCGGTTTAAAAAAGAACATAAATGTGTAAAGATGAATGACTCGCGATGCAGTTTTAAACGTCCTACGGCGTAATCTACTTTAGATTTCACTTGATAGTCTTGTGACGTCACTACGTCTTATTAGTTTATTTATTTAAGGAGATTTCTTTCTATTTATTTAGTTATTTGATGGGGGATTTGTTAACGTGTATTTGTTTATTGTTATTTAAGTCTGTTGTTTTGTTTGTAGAATCAAAGGAATATTGTTCAGTCATTTGTCGGTCGCTCATTTGGGTGAAATTATTTGGAGAAATTGTATTGAATTGTGAGTTGAGTTACATCCCTACCCTGTATCCTGGGTTATAATTCTTAATCGGTCGCTGCTCGTTAAATAACTGCACAGAAACAATAGACTTGTGGTATATTCTTTATTTTAATCTTCCATGATATGGCATCTCAAACAGTACAATTAGCATCTTTAATATTTAACTTTTGGTGTCACAGAGTGATATGTTTGTGATAAAAACTGGCTATATTTCAGTAAAAAAAACTAAACTTTTCTTAAATACATTCTCAAGACAAACCCATAATCAGAAATCAGTCAATTTAATTCTCCTTCATGTCCCGACATTCACAAGACAGTTTTTGAATGTAACATAAATCCATAGCCTAAGAAAATTTAATTTGGATGGTATTTAAAGTCAACAATCTCAGTATAAATGCATTCTCATGAGCGGATTTGTATGATATCGTAAGAAAACTAATGCACAACAATATGTATTATATCCAATAACATTTAAGCGACCACCGGCCAGTCACATGACACTTCAGATTAGCGCTCTCTACAGTTAAATTAAGCGGACATAAGATGACTGTGAGCCAGGTGCGGCGCACCGTGAGGGGCCAGTCGTTTCAGAGGCTGTTGCTTGTTGAGTTAAGCCGACAAAACATGAGCGTCACACGTTGACAGTTAAGTTTAGACACCAAAACGACTAGTTAAGATTAGAGAAAGAAAAAAGATTGCATCTTGGATTTAAACAGTCCCGGGACACACACGGGTTTTTCCTGGGTGAGAGTGTTGTAGTTACCCCGGGACAGAAATTGCGCTCCATGGCTTAAAAGCGCTGTGTTTTAAAAGTACAGTGATTTACTTTTTGCTGCCACATGTACGAATAGTTCATGAGAAAAACCTGGAAATGTACTAAAAATCTAAGGTTAGTAAGACAAAACTGTGTGTATATCAGTAGGAAGTGAAATTATTCTTAACCTTATGATCAAAATATTTTATATATAGTATATAAAAAAAAGATTTTGATTATAAGACACAAGGTTAAGAATAATTTCACTACCTACTGAATCATATCAGGATGTAGATGTAAAACAACATTTCACATTTTATGTCACGTTTGTCTGAAAGCTCATTGTGTTTTTGTAAAATGATGTTGTGTTTTGTCCTCCAGGTCCACCGTAATCTCAGCTAAAGCGAGATTTATATCTCTGCGTGAAATCTACTCATTCTGAACGACTTGTTTCCAAGAAACCTTTGAGCACATATCCGGTAAACACAAAATTTGTTGTGTTTTCTTTGTGGAGAGACTGAGTTTTTACAGATCTGTCGATTTAATTAATTTATGGATTGTAGCTTTGTGGCGCTGCATTTCCCCCGATTCATTTTCTGGTCCTCCTTCTCAATAAACAACGGTAAATCAAAGAGAGAGTTAACGTCTCCTGCTACAGATGTCTCACCATGGTCAGAAAGAACAGGGAAGACACTTTCTTTCTCTCATAATGACTCTGGAGTCGGTACTCACTCTGAAGATAATCACCATCACTCTCTCACTTCTCCCTCACTCTACCATACACTCCTCACAAACTCATGTGCCGGCTAAACACACACATCAACACAAAAGTACAAACTTCAGGCCACTTCTGAGGCTACAGCGAAAGCTCTGCGGGGAGTCTCCGCACAAACAAAAATCACGCTTCAGTTTGAAAATAAACAGCAAACAGTCTTACTGTGCAACTGGAATGGTGACTCTTTAACTTTATCTTTTGTAACACGAGTTCTGCAATCTGATGTAGATCAGAAACTAAAATAGTCATCCTGTAACAAAATGTGTTTAAGGAGACCACAACAGGAGACAACACAGTCCCCTGTGAAGCCCCCGTATAACTTACCACCACATCAGACAGAACACGGTCAGTGATCCAGGAAACTGTGGACGCACCGTCACCCATCACCTGCAGCTTCTCACCAAGTAGCAGTGGCTGGATGGTGTTGAATGCACTGGAGAAATCAAATACTGTAATGTGATTCTCACACTGCCACCACTGCCATCCAGGTGCAAATGAGCTTGCAGCAGAAGATGGATGACAGCGTTGTCCATTCCCAGACTAGTCTGGTGGCAAACTGTAAAGGGTCCAGAAGAGATCTCACCTGCAGCCTCAGATGGGCAAAGACCAGCCTTTTCAGCACCTTCATCACATGGGATGGGAGAGCCACTGGGTGGTAGTCCTTAAGGCCAGATGGGGGCGACTTATTGGGTACGGGGCAAAGCAGGACGTCTTTCACAGCAGCACCTGCAGGCCCAAGGGTCAGGTTGAAGAGAAACTGGAGGGAGAGGAAATGTGCTGGAGAGGTGGAGGAGTGGGCAGACTACAGGGGAGTGAGGAGGGAGGTGTGGGAGCAAGAGTGGGAGATTTGGGAGCAATGCATGTTACCATGGGTTTTTGATCTTAGTAGTCAATAACATGTTTTTTCAGGATGAAAACACAGGGTGAGAGGGAAAATGTCTTATACTGTATATTATAATGCAACATAGTGTACACAATATCCTTCATGTTGAGATTTGGGCTAAATACTGTTCATCTTGTGTTGACTTAAGCTAAACAAAGTATTTTTTGTACAGTAAGTTGCAGTTATAAAATATGATGCTTTCATTTTAACATGACCTAGCAGTCATGTAAAGTGAATAATTCACTGCAACTGCAAAAGAATCCATGTTACACAGATCCAGTTTGAATTCTTTCTTGAGTCAAACTTGGTTCACTTGCTGGTGCAAATACCCCAGAGTCATCTCAGTGTCATAGATGTGATTAACTCCAAGTTTCTGTTTGATCAGTGCATTTTCAATGTTCAACCTGGTAGGAAAAAGCAATTCACACTCAATTGGGTTGAAAGTAACTGAAAAGTTTAAGCTTGTCTTCGAACTAAAGTGCTTTAAACTCTTTCAATTGTCTTTTTTTTTTTTAAGTGTTGCCATGTGACATAATTAGGTTTCATTAGAGCGTACTGTTTCAGCTGAGCTGAACTAATGGCTGACCACAGACAAACCATGTAATGTGACTCTAATGACACTTCTGTATATCCTGCATGCTCAGTGTTACGCTTATACCTCACAGTCAAACACAAAAACTGACAAACTACAAACATCATCTTTTGCACTAACAATGCCTGCAGGATACAAATATATGACATAACCACGATACATAAAACAACAGATCCAACAGATTCTGATCACAGCTACAAATGGCCCATAACAAATGGTTTCTTGTTCTCGTTGATTCTCAATATTACAACAGATGTTTTTCTGGAAAAGTTACAAAATATTTATAAAAGTAATTGTGTGCACATCCCACCTTTTGGCAGGTGCAGGACAAATGAAAAATACTGAAGTGAAAAAAATGTGATGTCCACAAGACTGCTTCAAACTCCCATATTGAATGCAAAGGCATTGCAGACATTGTATTCTTTTCACTAGAGGGACAAAATATAAATAGAACAACCTGAAACTAGAATGCAGACTTTATCTAGAGACTAAATTTCTTTCTCACTTTGACAGGAGATGAATGACAGGAGCGATGAGGCAGAAAAATACGGGGAGAGTATTTTTCCGTTTCACCTGGTCTCACCTGTTTCGGATTTGACACTCAGGATTATGTTGTCTGACCTACAAGCAACTAGTTTCATTCCCTTGTCAAGGCTGCATTTTATACTGTATGGGAGGTCAGAACAACACAGCAGGATTTTCATCCATAGTTCCAGCACATACAACAAGTTCCAATAAAACTATAAATAGTTATATTACATTACTGTTTGTGTACCAGTTAAACCATTTCACCAGACCTATGTGTACATTGGTAAACTTTAGCGTTCACTGTGTCATTTTTAGAAGAGCCAGGCTATGTCTCCTCTATCCAAAAAGGTCAATTTTGTCTTTTGTGTTGAATGGTAAAACGTTTTTTTTTTTTTTTCTGGTTTCATAACAGCATCTTAGAAGAGTGATCAAGTTGTGCTTTGACTTCAAATTAGCTGCAGCTAAAGGTTACATTTAGTGAAAGAAAAATGTTGAATTTGCTTGTGTGTGAAAATTCTGCCAATAACGATTTGGAAATTAAATTTAAATGGAATGACCACTACGATGCAGCCTCTGGCACCTTCAGCCCCTGCAGTATGAGAGGTGCAAACATCCCAATGTCTGTTTCCAATCAGAGGGACATGTTGCGGGTATTTGCCTTATTCTCCCTTGCTCTGCTAGATGTAATCGGTAACAACTGGGAGGTGCTGAGATAACTGTTAGGAGATGGAAGGGTTTGATCAACAGATCCCTCAGAAGGCAGGAATTTTAGCCTTAGAGGAAAAAGGAGAGAAAACAGTTAGATAATAACTTATGACTGGAGGCAGACATCATATAGAAGTATAAAAAAAACTCCTGGCATATCAGAGTGATTAATATTTCATTCAGTAAGTCTCTGGATCCATCACCGGTGGAACTAACGCGCCCATGGAAAAATGCAGGTAATCTGTATCCTACAGGTGACGGATATACTGTATTTGGATATAAAGAGAACATTTTTCCTCTTAAAACTTGTCATGCTATTTTTTGAATGTTGCATTGCTCTTGAGAAACTGATTTTATGATACTCTGTATTTCTTGTAGAGGGCACAGTGGCTTGTTTCTATGGAGCAAATGGTTCATTGAAACTTTAGAGTACATATGTAAGTACCTAAAGGGTGACTACCGATTTTTCAACCTAGCCCTTACCCTTTCCCCATACTTTTGTGTTTAAGTGACTGATGGGAACAACAGTATTTGAAATTGTAACAATAGTAAGCAAGATCGCGGCCGTCGGCAGCGGCGAAAGAAGCTACAGTGTAAGTGAATAGGGCAACTGTGCAGCTTGTATTTACCTTCCCAAAGTGCTTGTTTAGCCACTGACAGGCTCAGATTGATATTTTAAGTGTCTGACGACATTATGGAAAAAATTTCTAAAGGGGACCTTTTTGTTAAAGAGTAAGATCCTTTTTTTAAACATAAAAACATCCACAAAATTGGGTCCATTCAACCCACCAGACTCCATGTAAATAACCAGTAATTATAGCATCGTAAAATACACTTGATCAAAGTTGACAGTAACAACAGACAGTAAAACTATGAAAAGCCGTTTTGGGTCATCTTTCCACTTATCCAAGCATCACTACTCTTGTTTTGGTTGAAATTAACACACAGTTTACCGAATTATATGTGCAAATATGTTGGCTCTATACATGCTAAAAGTATTGTTTCTTTAAATGGATTCTGGTGAGTATAGCACTAGCAACTTCAGAGTTGTTTCTTGTTGAAAAGAAAGGTCTCAAAGAAGTTATAAAGGTCTATCTCTGAAGGGACATTATCATGGGATAAATTGTTTGAACAAAATAAGAAATTGATCAAATGACTACTTGGAATGTAAAAGGTGTTGATTTTAGTGATGAACCCACAGAGAAACTCCATAGCATTTTGGAGTCTTTTGGTGTATTGTTGAGGCTTTTGTTGTGTTTGGGGTTCGGCCTATTTGCCTATTTGTGTGGTTTTCTATTATTCTGAGTTTTCTGTTGGCCTGCCCTGTTTTGTCCCTGCTGTGGTTTTTCCCTTAACTCTCTCTCCGGCTGAACCCAGCTGACTATGCACACTTGAGCCTCATCCATAATCACCTGCTCCCGCTGCTCACCCATGCCTGCCATCTCCAATCAACTACAGCATATAAACCCCAGCTCTCCAACCAATCTCGCTTGATCGTTGCTCCAGTCAACCTGATGAAACTCTCACAAGCCATTCTGATTCAGCGTGTGTCCTTGCCTCTGTGTTTTTATGTTTGACATACCTCTTTTTTCCCCCTTCAGTCATCACCTCCGGTCCTGTTTTCCATGTCTGGTCAGCTGGCTTCTCCTCTCGGTCCCCCTCCCGCAGCACCTTGCTTCAGCCTGTCTCCGTCTCATCTCCCAGCCCAATTGTCTTCCCCTCGGCTCCTTACTCCTGGCTCTCGCATGCTTCCCCTGAGTATCCTCACCCTTGAGACTCCCCAAGCTTCCCCGTCTCTGCATCCCTATCCCTGGTGTCTGCTTCCCCACTTCCCCTCGCCTCTCAGCTCCCATAAATCCCTTTTTGTTTTGTTTGTGAGCCGTGCATTTGAGTCTTTCTGTTCCTTTGTGTGGAAGGCTTTAATGTTTTGGTTCCCTCTCACTGCTCTCACCAGCTTCATTTTGTTAGCCACAGTGGTTTGCTTTTAGAGGAAAAGCTGTGAAAAAAAATAGGCCTTTTTTTTTAACGGATCTACCTTTACTTCTTCCACCACTGTTTAAAATGGGAAGCAAAGGTCAAGTGTGTTTTAAAGGAGTTAAGGGGATACTTCCTGTGAGAAACACTATGCTATCTCAGATGCCAGCATGTTGTCAGGGGCAGAAATTCCATTTTGAAATACATAAAAAATATCTTTGTTGTTACTATAGTCTGTATTTTGACACTGGGATTACCTCACTACATGAGAACTCACTGACCTCAAGCTGTAGATCATCAAACTGCAAATTCTGTCATTTAAGTAAAAAGTCCTGTTGGTATGTTACGTAAATGCCCAGAGACTGTACAAATTAGGATTTGTTATGGATAGACTTTCTGAAATCTCAAGAAAACTCTCGTGTCTACATCACACTGCTGAGAGCTTCTTTGGTATTGATTTCCTGGATATCATATGTCTCTGTTTAATATGAGATCCAGATGTAGGATCTCTTTCCCACATTTGATATGCCATCATACATGTAATACTGCAGCAGGGGATTGTTTATTTGCTTAGCCTCTGCTCTTCCTGTTGACAAGACAGCCACAGTCGACAGCAGCATCAAGTTGCGAGGTTTCATGGTTAAAAAGCATTGAAGGATGGATTAAATGTTTAGACATCCACACAAGCTACCACAGTTTACTCTGTTTTCCTGACCTTGTGTAAGGATTTTCAAAGAAATAACTTTCTCAGATGTTGATTATTTTTATAGTAAGTTACTAGAATCAGAATCAGCTTAATTCGCCAGGTGTGAGGACACATACGAGGAATTTTTCTTTGGAGCATTGTTGCTCACACTGTGCTTAGACACAAAACAACCAAAACAAAAATATACACACTAATATATACACACAATATATACATACTCTAAACAGAACAATATAGAGGCATGAGTGAACAAAGAGTTCATTGTGCAAGTATACTGGGATAAATAGTATTATGTTATTATATCAATTGTAAATAATAAGTGAGATTTGAGAATGAGAATGATGAATAATACTAAATAAGTGGAATAATAAGTGAAACCAGTAAACAGGTGCAGTAGAGACAGTGATTACTGGGTTATTGACCAGAGTTGAACCTGACACTGACGGTAAGAAGTCAGCTGTTCATCAGAGAGATGGCTTGTGGTTAGAAACTGTTCCTGAATCTGTTGGTTTTGGCGTACAGTGCTCTGTAGCGCCCATCAGAGGGGAGGAGCTGGAACAGGTTGTGTCCGGGGTGAGATAGGTCTGCAGTGATTGTTCCTGCCCGTTTCCCGACTCTGGATGTGTATAAGTCAGGAACAGAGGGCAGGTTGGCACCAATGATCTTTTCTGCTGTCCTTACTGTCCGTTGTAGTCTGCTCCGGCCCTTTTTGGTGGCAGATCCAAACCACAGTGATGGACGTGCAGAGAAGAGACTGGATAATGGCTGAGTAGAAGTGGATCAGCAGCTCCTTAGGCAGGTCAAGCTTCCTTTAAGCATTCCTTTAAGCTTGAAATTTTAATAACTAACCAACCGAAAAAAAATTAATAAAGAGAATTAATAACAAGTCGGAAACACAAATCTGCTGTATACTCAATTTTCTGTCAGTTGGTCAGTCAGTCCACCATTTTGGTCCACACTGTCTTATCTCAACAAGTATTAAATTGATTGCCATGGCATTTGGTACGGACATTCATCAGGATGAATCCTAATGACTTCCTCTGACTTTTCGTGTTGCGCCATTGTCAGGTAAAAAATGTATGACCAAATACCTGCAAAACTATGATCACATTCCCATTTACCTCAGCTGTACTTTGTGTTCTCCAACCTGACAGCATTTGAACTACCCCATCGTTTTATCTAATGAAAAAAAAACATCTAAGTCCTTCTTTCATGTCCAGATTTCTGAAGCGGCATTAAAGCAACTCGAAGTGCTCAAGCAAACCTTTTTTCGTTGGGCACAAAGTAATCACTTTTGAAACCTAAAAAGGCCATTAAGATAGTTTTCTTTAGGCTTTGCTGGTCATGATGAGGAATACAAATCATGTCAGACCCATTCAGCTGGCAAAAAAGGAGCCATAATAAGCATTAGATAATAGCTTAACCCCCAGCAGGTAAACTGAACCAGGAAACCAGGAGTTGAAGGTTGATTTTCCTTTATTTCTTTGCTCTTCCAAACATCCAAAAATGTAAAATTCTAGAGAAGGATAGAAGGTGTAGGTGAAAACACTTTCCAGTTTGACTCCAGAAATGTTACAAAGACAGAATTTTACTCATCAAATTAGGTTGTTTGGAACGTGACTCATTGAATCAACAAACCGTGAGGAGTTGCATAAAATGCAAAACTGTCTTGCCACAAGATAGAATTTGTATCATTGATCTGTATAGCATCATTGTGGGAATTCTTTTATTATCACATCTATTACTTTTTATCTTGTGCCAGCCTTATTTACTTAAAAATAAGGTAATTGTTGTAATTGATACATTTATACATAATAAATCAAATGTGTGTCTGTGATTTGAGGCTTTTTAGTGAAGTATAGCTAGAGCTCTGCTCAAAAGATATATGAGTTAATATTGTCTAGTATATGTCATTAAATAGGAAATAAATCATTGTGCAGTTATATATCTAAACAACTAAATAAAAAATGGAACAGGAAGTAACGTGCAATCAAGACGTGAATTGTCACTTGGGTGATGATTTACATAAATTACAGTCTTTCCAGTCCATATGTAGGCCTAAACTGTAAATTCTCAGTGCAGGTTGGTGCGTCTTATCTTTTTGTACAACAGCAGCATGTGAATAATTCTTATTTCCTCCGGTCTTGTGTGTAGTGATAAGTTATAGGCAGAAAAACAAAACAATAGTTGATGAACTTTTAATTAAATCATGGTGATGTTTGTTCAGCAGTTTTGGCCAGCAAAAAGTAAAAACAAAACATTTTATCCGACAGAGACAGTAGAGGTGTCAGACTGGAGGTGGAAAGGGTACTGAGTACTGAGTACCCTTTCCACCTCCGGACGTGTCGTGAACTCATTGGTGTTTGGACTTGGACTTGTGTCTGACTTGGCCATTGGACTCAAAAAATATTCTAATTGGTCTTGACTGAGTGCAGCACTTTATGCTTTTTTCTACAATAACTTCCTCATTCAAAACAAAACTATTGATGAAGCGTGCTCGTTCCTAAAACAGGTATAAGAAAGGGCATTTGTCCCCTTGTTTATACCTGGCTGCATAATAAACCTCAATCCTTCTCATTTTGGCCACAGACAGTGTCAGCGAGCCCCAGATCAGAGGCATTGGCTCACCGCTCATGTGTGAACTGTAAAAAGATGCAAGCCGAGATATCTAGCAAGATGAACGCCTGGGCCTGTTGGTGGAATCTGGAGCTACAGCCAATGAGCGGAAAGACACGATTAAGGGGAGGCCTGGGGTAGGGGGTAATCTGTAACAATAGAAACTGTACAGTATGTGTTGCATTTACAACATGGCCAAAGTTGTATTTTTCACCCAGACAAAACAGGCTAAAACAAGTGAAATAGACATGTGGAAACCACGTCTAGGTGGAAAAAGGCTATTTTGTGAGCATGTGTGCGTGCAACTTCAACAAGCATGATTGCAAGGACAGTTCCATGGATTGCGTGATCAAAAAATCCTATCTCACGCACGGTATTACGTAATTTCCTGACTCACTTCTCACTTGTGTTTTTGGGGCAAAATGTGAAGCAACGCTCTCTTTTGGATGTTGAGAGTAAAAAAGGATGCAATGATTGTGACCATTGTGAATACTTTTGGTATCATTCTGCTTGTTGCACAACAGGATGAATCAACTTGATGTCAGTAATAACAAATGCACATATTCAATGTTATATTTTATCATTTAATAAACATTGTTCACAGACAGATGTTAAGAATGATATGAAACAGCCTCACTGAGGGATAGGCTGTAAACAGCAGGTAATGTGTACCATATGTGTGTAGCAGGCCTTGAGATTTCACTAAAGATTAACCACTTATTCCCAAAATGCTGAGCTGTAAATTGAATTTTCCTGTTAAAATGTATTCAGTCCGGAATGTTAAAGAAGGTGCCATGGATCCATCAGGATAAAAGTCCTCTCACTGACCAAATACTGGTATTAAATTAAAATACTGCTGTATTGCTGAGAAAGTGTTAGTTTGCTCTATGAAAATTGTTAGTATTGGACTTCAGTCCGTCTGCAATATATTGGACTTTTAAACCAATTTGAAGCCAACATATTGACAAACTTTATGTTAAATTAACTACATGAACAACTTGTACTTGTTAAATGCATGCAGTTGATTTTTGTCATTGTCTTTAAGGACAAAACCAACTTTTTTCATAAACAAAAATTATTTAAAAGTAATGGTGCAGGCAGCCATAAAACACTCTTGGCTTGCCTTGGTTCACTCAGTGTAGTGCTGAAAGAGGCATATACAAAATATGCAGTGTTGTCACACATGGAAAATATTTCTTTACACATGGGGACATTTTCAGAAGAAAATCAGGGTTTAAAACCATTGTGCATCATTTCTGTCGCCCCCATGAGGAATTCTAAGTGATGACAACAAAACTGTCAGCGCGTCCTCATGACAAAAGCCTTCCGTGATCATGCACAGCTTCCACCCTCCACACAGTTGCTAGTAGCCAAGGATGAAACAGAGTATTAAAAAAACAATGGACTCTTCAGAAGAGGCACGGTGCCTTGCCTGTCTGCTTATCAACCTACCAAACCATATGTGCTGTCATCATATTATATGACATAACTTTAACAATACATTTTTCACGTTAAGTACTCTTGGAACCTGAGTGTGTTAGTTTTCCATTTTGGTAGAGTCTGGCTCTCAGGAAAAAACATCCCAGAGGACGAGGTTAACAAAGTTAGACTGACCTTGGAAAGACACCCCTTAAACTTTGACAAGCATTATTAATAATTATAACATTGATCCTCACAATGTCAAATAATCCAAGTGATAGTGATAAGGTTAATTAAGAATGATATAGATAAGTTATTTGGGAACATGCTGTACAGTGTTACTGAACATAATTATTGGCTGCTGCTGTATGGTTTCCAATTAATTCTGAATCAAGTCCTAAAGGGCACAACAACAATAATACTTAATATCATGTACTATACATATTCAGTGTTCTCTCAAGTAAGGTGCTGCATCCTACTGAGATGTTAGTAAGAGTCATTAGATCGTAACTACAGTACCATTGTCAATAACTATTGGAGGAATTAATTGATCTTCTTTCTACGCCGAGATAGGCTCCTAAAAGAAAAAACAAACGTACACATTTTTTGTCCCTTGTGCAATTTAAAACTGTTAACTTGTGCAACTCTTGAATAAAGTTCTTAATAATGTCACTTTGGACCTTCTTGTGATACTTTAACTTTCCCAGATAATCAAAGTATTATAAGCATAAAATAAATAATAAAAAACATTGAACCCTCTGAACTCTGAAGTATTGGATGGGTTGAGATCAAATATGGTCTTTGCTTTGATGGATAAAGAATATTTTGTAGATCAACCTTTCTAACTCACTCAAATTCCTGGTCAGCTTAGCTGTAGTAATACTTTTCAAATTGAGCTCCATTGCTAAAAGAATATCCTCCTCTTCTTTAACACTCATTGCCTACGGATTCCTTAAAGAATTCAAATGTAGTCTCCATCTTGTTTCCATTTTACATGCTCTTAGTGCAACAATCTGTAAACACGATATCTTCTTTCTTCGGTGTAATACACAGATGTGACTAAAACCAAGTGAGCAGTCTAGAAATGTCTCATTGTAGAGCCAGAAGTCACAGGTCTTCTCTTAATTGTTGTGGATAAAGAAGAATAAGTCAAGTATTGACAAATCAATCAAATCACCATCAACTCTATTTTAGTTCTTAGAACTGTAAACAATATCTTGTTTCTACCTTTTATCATTGAAAAAATACAGCAATAAATAAAACACGGACTAACGAAACAATCATGGTACCATACATAGATAAGTATTGATAAATACCTTGAAACAATATAAATAGAAAAGAACACACAGACTTGCACTTAAACATAAAACAGTTATACAAATTTAGTGTTGCAAATACATAAATACTGTAAACATAATGAGTTGGGCTGTAGTTTTTTGAACATAGTGTATCTGTACACTTCCATGTCAACAGCCATTATTTCATTAGAGACTTTATTGAGAAAAACATGGTTATTCCTTGAGCGTGTGGTGAAATTTTCCCAAAAACTTAAAAATAAAGTCATAACATTTGCAATTCAGTTTGATTTATTTGGAGATTCATCACATTATAGCCTCACTCATGCAGTTGTTGCTATTGGCTGCCCAAAGCCATTCTCCATGCACTGTAATTACCACATTTCACGGAGGAGGGTACACTACTAGGTGCCTCTCAGCACCCCCAACACATCTTATTCTGGATCAGCCCCATCTGGTATGACTTAATGGCTGCAAAGCAGACCCTGTTTGAATTCAAACTGGATACATTTTCCCTCTCCCAATCTCATACACTGATCTCACTTTTTAAAATTAAATCTACAACCATGTCTCAATATCTATAATAATTCATCAAGTTGTGACACATTGTTGTGTTAAATTTCTCTAAGTATGAGCATAAAAAATCCCTATGGACAGTTGTCAGTGTCTGTGATGTGGCTAACCAATGCCCCCAAAAAGTTGTTTCAAATACAGAGGAGGAACTTCCCCACAGGTACTACATGAGTATTAACATTGGACAGAAGAACTGCCTGAACTGTGGCATTGGCGTGAGGAGAATCTGTAACCTAGTTACTTGAAGAATTACTCTAAATTGCAGGACAAGACAATTTACATGACAATTTTTCTTTTTCTGTGCATCCATGAAGTCCCTGGCTGAGTGTGACCAATCTACCACACTTTACATTCCCTTGAACCACTGTGTAATACTTTCCAAGTTACTACAAAGGCCATGTGTCAACAGAGGTGTAAGGGGTTTATTGTGTATTGAGATACTAAACCTGACAGATACTTTTTGAATCCTGCAGTATTTTGTTTCAAGCAAAGTATTTATTTTCAAGTATTTTACCTTGGTGAGAGAAAACAAATGGTATCAAGCTGTGATATTTGACTCTCCTAAGCAAGTAACAACCCTGCGTTAAAACACACAGGCAAGTGTGTTGCTTCAGGTATTGGTGAGACATGTAATAACATTTAGGAAGTTCAGTTTGAGTGAGAGAATTGTGAATGTGAAGGCTTATTAGACACTAAAACACTGCAGAGTGATTTATAGTAATCACAGAAATTACTTTACAACTCTTACAAATGTTATCACAGTGGCAACTATTTTATCTTTCTTATTACCTTTAGAGCTACATTTGTTCAAACAGAACTGAAGGCTGTAGTATTCTACTGTAAAACTATGTAACTAACGTGGAGCAGAAGGGCATTAGCTTGCTTGATCTAGATTTATGGTATGGACGAATGCTTTCTACGAGGTCATTAAATCAAGTAGTGGCCAATTTAATCTCCCTTCCACTCAGTTTGAAAAGGCACAACCTTGTAGTAAACGTATTCAGGGTAAGTATATATCCCATGTCAAGTCAAATTGAACTGAACAAAAAAACAAATGATGTGATTTGGGGCTACATCTGCAGTTAAGATGACAACATGGGAAAAAACGAATTACAATGTTTTGTAAACAATCCAAACATTTGAGGAAAATAGGGTCTGATGATCTCAATACCTTTTTTTTCACTACATTTTAAAGAATCATACCAGAGAATAATAAGCTCACACACAAGGCAGAATTTTGCAAAAGGCAAATCACCAAAAGGAAGAATACTTACCCTCTGCTTGGGTATGTCAATGAATCTCCATTAATTAAGCTAAGCTGCATATGCTGCAAGTAGTATGCTATCCTCTAAGACAATGTTTCCCAAACTTAGGGTCAGGACCCAAAACGGGTCGCAGACCCGTTTTATTGGGTCGCCAATTGGCAGAGTAAAATTCATATTAATCTTATGTGAATGAGCGTTGCTTTTTGCTCCACTGGTCTTTTTAGCTCAGATGCTTTGGGGGGAGGGGGGGGGGGGGGTCTCTCTCTCTCCTCTCTTATCCTAGGAGGGGATAAGAAAATGAGTTGAGAAAGGGATGAGACACAGAAAGGAGAACAGAGACCTTTTCTGTTTTTATTTTTACTTTTATAATGGAATAAATCTACTTCATCTACATTTAAATTCATGGTTTGTTACGTCTTTTGTCCACAGTTTAAAACTGTAGATGTTACACTGATTCATGGTGTATTTTTGTAAATTTGGGTCCCGGGGAGACACCAATATTCTCTTTTGGGTCTTGAGCTGAAAATGTTTGGGAACCACTGCTCTAAGAAAAAGTGCCCAAGGCTTGTGGGGTATGGATTCTCTGAGGACTTGGCTTTCATCCCTCTCACTCAAATTGTGACCACATGCTGGAGCAGTTGTTGAAACCATTGTCTCTAAAACAAAGTGATTATTTTTCTCACTCGTTGTACACTTTTCACCATCTAATGAGAAACGTCTAACTCTTTTTAGCCCTGAAGTCCACAGAGTTATCTTTTGCTAGTAGCTCTGCAAGAATAAAATGTTATTCATTAAAAACTTAAAACACTGTACTGTTACATTCATAGCAACAGATGGTGCAAAGGATAATTATCCAAGAGGACAGTCACAGACACGACCTCTCAAAAACCTGTGCACTTCAAAGAGATTTTTTAACAGACGATGTCTGGGGAATAGTCATTTGATTACACTCAATCATTGTCTTTCTATATCAGTTTCTGTCTATTTCTGTCTACTTTCTATTTTCATTTTTTTGTTATTGACCATTTACAAAAAACAATGTATGCATGTACTGGACATAATTCAGAGGACAAACATGTACAAATATCATGCAATGAACATTTGATCTATGAGTCCAGTATAACCGTGTTGCATAACATTGTTCTCTCTTTTTAATTAAAAGAACATGACGTAATGCCGTAATGACGTAATGTTTGTTTTTGCGCTATAAACATATGTATACATGCTACACAAATTGCCATTTTCCGTAGGATATCTGACAGCGTGGCTGCTCTAGCATGTTTGCTGCCTCCAGTAGGCGATGCAAGTGCCATTTTATATGGAAATCAGCATCTTATGTTATCAGAAATCTTACCACCAGCAGGTGTAGCCAAATGAACTAAAATCCTAAGAATTATCACTTTAAAAAATAAAATTCTGTTTGCTACTTACTTGTGGAAATCAGACTAAAAAAATGTATGCATTTTTTTAATCATTCACAGGCATAGTCTAAAATGAAAAACCCATTTAAATCAAAGAAGATTGTTCTTTTAGAGACAGTGGTTTTTGGGGGGTTTGCGCTGTTCACACAAACCTTGTGTTAGTCATGCTAACATGATTTAGTTCTGCAAGTGATTTCTGACCCCAACACCACCACACACATGTTTTCAGTTAGGAACAAGAGAGTGACTGCTGGTTTATACCTGTGCGAGTGCACAGAAAGCACAGGGCAGCTGTACTAACACATCGCCTTGTTATCCTTGTTATGCACTAGTCCTTATCTGCTCAGACGTTCCCACAGCAGGATGCCTCTACACTTACATCACCTGAATTAAATGACTGTCACAACACGCCAACTTGATTTTAAAGTATACTGAGTAACTGTGTATACATGCCAAGTGCACTTGGGCTCGTGTCATGCAGACTTTATGTGTGGTCAGGATCCTGTCTCTGTCTATTTACATGCCAGTCTCCATGCTGAAGAGTCTTTATTGTGACACTCATCTGTTTCATGTCAAGGTATTTGTGTGAAACAAGATATTTTTTCTCTACGTAATTTCCAGTTCTATGTAATAGAGTATGTGTCATGGTTTACTAATGTAATGTACTATGTCTCTTCTGCTATTGATGGAGTTACAGTAAAATTACCACGGGTGTATAGCAAAAACAACAATAACATATGCTGCATACACCGTAAACTCTACTACAGTATGAAGTCAATGTCTTTGTTTGTTGAAACCAGACGTACAGATTTACAGTCAGAGATTAGGTTTTATATACACATTTTTTTTTGTAATGCAGCTCTGGTAGGTTTCTTATAAACCAAATAAAGAATGTGTATGTTTGAGATACTTCCACCATTGTTACCCAGTTCTGCTCTTTATTTTCAAATAATCTCTTTCAATTTGTATTCCAAATAGGACAGACTAAGAACCGAGGGAATATTAAGACCTTGATATGTGATCATCATTATTCTATTATACTAGTATCACAATGTGTACCGCTAGACCATGCATGTGCCTCTGAAAATTGCCCCTCTGGAACAAATGATTTTTATAATTTAAATTGATATTATTGAACTAATAACCATGTTTAACTGGTGTAGTTTTTGATGAATTTACTTGAAAAATTTGGTTATAGTATATTTGTCTGTGTGTATATTTGTGAAGTACCGCAACAATTTAGAAACTACCTCCCTACTTTCCTATTTAATGAAAAATGGTCTGTGTGCCTGCAAAGTCAGTAAATTATTACCTCATCTGTGGAACCTTTTCTCACTCTATAATCTTTTATCGTTATCATATTGTTTTTTTTAGTGTATATATTGAAAACGTAACTTAAAACTTCAATTCAATTTTGTTTCTTAGTTGAAAAAGACAGTGATTCCCCAAATTTGCATACAAGACACTTCTCAATAATACATTTTTTGTAGCCATTCAAGACTGATTAAATCAAATAGCCTCGCCAAATACTTTTACCTATTAGGAATGAGTGTTGCATGAGCAAAGTAAAACTATTTCAGTTGAGTAATTGGTTTAATTTGAGAAGCAGGACTTCAATTTATTGAAGAAATCATTCCTTCATGACTTCTGGGAGAAATTTGGGGAGTTGAATATGGCCCTGATGGGAGTTAGTTATCTTCGACAGCTGTATGGTATGGTTCTGTATGGACACAAACAAATGTTACAATCCCTCCCAAATGCCAGTATTTTGTTGTTTGATGTGCAGATTAATTTAATGACTCACTGCCCTTTCACACTGAAACATTTTGAGTTCACCTGTAATCCATAATAGAATGCATAAAGTACAGCACATGCATAAATGCAATTATATTCAATCAAAGCATACTTTTCCAGCTCCAGATACCATCTTTTTCCATATTTGGTGGCTTTCTTTGGAAAACAAGTGACCTTCTGACACTCTATTGAATCAGAGTGGAATATTCCTTCTGAATCTGACAAGGGGCCACTTCAAAAATTGAGAAAATATTAACTCACTGTGTAACAACTTAAAAACATACACTCAATGTAGCTACAGGACACAGGGGGGAGAGGGAGAAAGAAAGAGTTATAGGGTGCAGTCTGCTTATACTCAACCCACGCAGTTTGCTTTTGGGGAAAATAGGACAAGGGGAGGGGATTACAGACATTGGTAGGATATTCAACAGAGCTTCAGCACACCAAATATCAATCTGGACGCAGTAGTGAGGACTGTGGTGCTCCGAGATAACAAAATAACTGCAAGAATATAGTTTAAAAGGTAGGCTTCCTTTGAATCGATTCACTTGCGTATTATGAGGTGATATCAAGTTTTAGAATGAGGCTTGTGAGAGAGTTTACAAGTGTTCAATTTTGTTCCTTTGCAGGAGAGGGCTGACTTTTGGATTATACAGTAATTTTACCTCAGGCCAATAAAAAAAAAAAAACTTTAACAGAGTGAGCTGGCAGTAAAATTGCGCAGGGAAACTGCACCACCATTCAGCGGATAGCGGTCCACAATCTGTTTTGTGATGTGACAGCTGGGTGCGCCAAAGTGGCGCTTTTGGGCACGATGGAGGACATTTTACTAGAGCAGAATAGTTGGGCGCAAAATGTTTCCTGGAGCAACTCAAGTCGTGGAAATGACAGCCATTTAGGAAACACCACAGTGAATCCTTTGAAACGCAATGAAGAAGTGGCCAAAGTAGAAGTTACCGTTCTGGTCCTGGTGCTGCTGCTCGCTCTGACCGGCAACTTGTGCGTCCTGCGGGCCATATACACCACCAAGAACAGCCAGTCTCGGATGTATTACTTCATGAAGCACCTGAGCATCGCAGACCTTGTCGTTGCAATCTTTCAGGTCTTACCGCAACTCATTTGGGATATTACATTTCGCTTCTATGGGTCAGATTTGCTGTGCAGGCTGATCAAATACCTCCAGGTCGTGGGTATGTTTGCATCTACCTACATGCTTGTCCTGATGTCCATCGACAGGTGCTTAGCAATCTGCCGGCCACTTCGCTCAGTGCGCAAGAGAAAGGATCGCTTCTGTGTGATGGCCTCATGGGTGCTCAGCCTGATTTTCAGCACTCCTCAAGCATACATATTTTCTTTGAGGGAAGTCGGGAACGGTGTGTATGACTGCTGGGGTGACTTCATACAGCCATGGGGTGCCAAAGCATACATCACATGGATGAGTCTCAGCATTTATATTTTCCCAGTTGCAATTTTAACCATCTGCTATGCTTTGATATGTTTTAAAATATGGGAGAATTTCAATTTAAAAACCAGACGGGAGCACTTCCTGGCTCTCACTGCAAGGCCCTCCAAAGGCGCTCGTACCCTCTGTCGTGTGAGCAGCGTGAGGCTCATTTCAAAAGCAAAGATTCGCACAGTGAAAATGACATTTGTAGTGGTCCTTGCCTACATTGTATGCTGGACTCCCTTCTTCTTTGTCCAGATGTGGTCTGCATGGGATCCTGCAGCACCAAGAGAAGGTAAAGGCACACTCAGTGTTATGCCAACACACAACAGATGCAGTTTGAATCATAATCCTGGTATAGATCTATTGTGTATTCACCAAAAGCAGTGCCTCATATGTGTATTGGTTTATGAAAATATTACCCCCCTTCAAGTGTTCCAACAGTGCTCAGTGACACAAATAGTCAGTCATCTTTGTGTAAGATAAATATTGGTGGATTAATTGCCTACAAACCACATGGTGTAAGATAAATCGTTTTTCCATAGCAAAGTTTTAGCAGTAAGTGTCTCATTCATACAAAGGTCAATCTCCCACCTCCCAACACATCCCTGGGAATCGACTACACAAGCAATTCACTTCACTTTTAAGGCAACACAATGGCAACTTCAGACTTCCATAGTTAACTCATAATGAATGGGAGTCATTACGGTGGTTATCGGTTCAGAGAAAGTCTTCAGAGCGACTGGGAAAGTAAATGTACTAGGACATCAAAGGGGCTCTCTCTCTGTTTCCACTGGTGGTTTATATAATTTCCATTGAACTGCAGAGTTTGTTCAGATTTCCCCTCCTATCCTTTGAGTATGCCATTAAAGTAAAGACGGGCGGGGGATCAGATATGCTCCATTTTGTAATCTTTCCAGTGGGGTTATTTGAATTTGAGCAAAATTGCACGAGTTCATTGAGAGCAGTCAGGGATTCAGATACATGTTAAAAAGGCCAGACTTAGCCACTCTAATCATCTTCTTTAAATCTTCTGTCACGCAGTTTTGCACAAAATTAGGAAAATAAACACATTAAAGCAGAGAATCCATGCACTGTAGTACAGAAGTGTATCCTAAGGGCCCCCATTTTGTTTGGAGCGATGGACTCAGCACTAGCCAATTTCTTATTATCCTTTAGAATTTTAAACATTTGTAACTTTTCAACATGTTATTCTGCAAAGCATTCCAAAGCCTCTTAACATGTCATTAATGTGGAAAAAGGACTATAAAAAACTATAAACTAGAAGGGCACTTGGAGAGAGCAGACCTCCACAGGCATACTCTATTTCACAATGTCAGTGCAGTGTGAATTTTCCCAATTGGGAACTCATTTTTTTTCAGCTTGTTCCGACACCACATAAATGCCACACAAATGCCCTATCTCATCTTGTTAACAAATGTGAAAATAAATCATGTATCTGCACAGGGATTTGGATCTGATCCAAAATGAAATGGGTTCTTCCTTGGCCCATGTTACACCCTTCTACCAGATATGGAGATACAGTATATGGTTTCCCTGGACTGCTACACTATAATAAATCATTCAATTCAATTCACATCAACAATTACCGGATGATCAACAATTGGTTTGTCGTACGCTGATATTAAAGCAATTTTAACTAATTTACTACTATAACTTAGATGTTGTAAAAACAACTGGTAGTTGTAAATGTCATTATAGATACAATTTTAAAAACAGCTTTAAAAAAGAAGCTTCTGTTCAAACCCAGTGCAGATCATTCAAATGTCAAAATGAACCTTCTGCTCATCTTCATTACACATTATGTACATAATGATACGCAGATAAACCGTAAAGATTAATGTTTTTTCTTTCATTTCAAGCAGAAAAAGAAAGTGGTGAATGTACTGTAAGTCGAAGTGAAAGAAAAAAAGGATGCTGTCATTTTGTGGTATTTCCCTTTTAGAGAACTGTGTTCCCCATAGCACCAAGAACTCGCAACTCTTGACAGGGTGTTTGACTTATCTGTTGAACACGTCAGTGTGCTTGGCACTTTGCACAGCACACCTCTCACAGTAAAGCAAAGGCCTATAGAGAGTCAGAGCACAATGAACAGAACAGGTCAGCAGTATCACAAGAAAAAGACAACACACTCTAAATTTCTCTCTCTGTTTTCTCTCCATTAAGGATTTTAAAATAGACTTGGAAGTTTTCCATTTTCCACTGTTCAAATTGCATGCTTCTTCAAGTTATATGTTTCCATCCAATACAGCCTCTTCTAATCAAAGCCATTTCTATTTTTTTGTGACAAATACATCAACCTTGCGTTTTATATAGATATAATCCCAAATGTTTGGGGGAGTTGTCTGAAATGCTTCAGCTCCTTATTTTTCCGATACATTAACTGCAGCTGCTTTAAAAAAGGACTAGAATGTATTTTTTAGAAACGAAACGGAGAGTCCAAACTCCAAAACTGTCTAGTGGAGGCGTTAGGGTTGTGACATGTTATTGTTGTGCAGTGTAGTTTAACAAAATCTTAGAGCCATGCTAGTGTCTTGGTCTGTTAGCATTCTAACATAAGCTAATTAGAACTAAACATAAAGGGAGGTTGAGGTCATAAAGTAAATTATTGGAAAAATTAAATTTTGACATGAAGAATGTGCTAGATGAAAAGATGGGGAATCCACTGTATCGATGTGATGCCATTGTCTAACTCTGTTCTCTTTGGGAATAACAACAAACTTTAAGCTGGCAAGCTACACACTAAAAATGGCACAAAAAAATGATTTCAACAAGGCAGGCTTGCTTAGTTCTTTTGGGGAATGATTGAAAATGTTTTCAAAGACTATGTTTACAGCATTTACTATCTAATTGAGATGTTTTGGGACTGATTAGAGGGGATTTGCTATGGATGAAATACACATGGAGATACACTGGTAAGAACAACTTATTTTGGTATATATAAATTATTGCAGTCCATCCAAAAATTGTTGAGATATTTCAATAAAACCCAAAAATGTCAACCTCATGGTGGTGATAGAGGAAAGGCGGAGATCACCAAAATTAATAGAATCATCTCAATGGTAACAAACAGTATTTGTTGAGATATTAAATTCTGGACCAAAGTGGCTGGCCATCCCTACAGCTATGATACTATTAATAACTGAACACTTAAAAGTGAAGCTTAAAAGACAAAACAAAGCACAAAGCACAAACACATACACCCACATACACCCAAATGTAAGCCCATAGCCAGGTGATTACATCTTATTGGATTGGAGAACAATGTGCTACCCCCATCCATCCATTACTTTTCTTAACTGCTTATTCTATTTATGGTAGCAGAGGGTTGAAGCCTATCCCAGCATGCACAGGGAAAGGAGAGGCATGTTACCATATGCTTTGCCCACCCAGTCCAGGTTGCCAGGCATTGACAAGATTATATTTGAAGGATTAGAATTGGCTATATTTTGTATTTTGTCCTTGTCAACAAATCACAAAAGGACGGTTTTAGTCAATCTCTCTGGGCCTATTGACTAATTAAAAATGGCTCACAAATAGGCTAAATGGTTTTCATTTTAAGGTTTTTAGCAAATGTTACTCAAACAGGACAGAATGATGTATTTGTCTGGAACAATTTTGAGCCCAAGTGTTGGTGCGTTAGTGAGTAAATGGTGTAAATAAGACTGACGAAAAATAAATAGATTCTTACATTTACACTGTCAGAATACAATTATTCACCAAAAATATCAATCACATGTTCTCCTCTGCCTCTCACCCTAGAAATGGCCTTCATCATCGCCATGCTGCTGGCCAGTCTCAACAGCTGCTGTAACCCCTGGATCTACATGTTCTTTGCTGGGCACCTGTTCCATGACCTGATGCAGTGCTTCTTCTGCCGCTGTAGACAGTACCTGAACACCTCCTCCTGTAGCAGTGATCGACAGTGCAGGCACAAGAGCAGCTCCTCCGCTTGCGTTATCAAGAACACCAGCAGCAGGAGCCTCACGCTCACATACAGCACAGGGGGGCAGCACACTGAAGAGCCAGCTCAAAGCCATCCAAGCTTCCTGTAGTCAAGCAATCCAGCAATCATGCAAGTCGACTATTTCAGGCATTTAACCATCTGCAGCGTAACTTCTGCAAATTGAGCTAAATAGCCAGCGCAAACCTCCTGCATAAAATATCCTCCTCCTTGGAGGCTTCTTTAATTTAGTCTTGAGTATTTGGGTTTTAGAGTTCTTACAGTTGCCATGAATTTATCTAAAATCACATCTGTATTGCAAAAATAATTATGTTAATGTTGCACAATAACATTCTTTCTTCAAATCAGGAAATTCTTAATGTACTTGGACACTAATTCCATTACTGGAAGGATTGCTTACTCCTTTACAGCAGCATTACTTTGTGTACCAGCATATTACAGTTATATTATTATATTATATGGGCGGTTAAATCAAAATTTTGATATGCATGAATTATAATGAGGTTGTTGAGATAATACCCACTCTTTTGGTTTGGTGTAATCCATACATCTCAATTATAACAACACAAAAAAATCATCAGCAAAAAAAGTTCCAAAAGTATTGCACTTTACCACAAAGAAGCTCTTTCAGCATGTACTGAGTTTATTTTCCATATAGTGTTTGTCCTTTATGAAGTAGACTAATATGAAATATACACTTTGTAAGGAGTTTCCACTGCTCCTTGTTTGTCCTACATGTTATATTATGAAATTCACTTTGTAAACAGTTTCCACTGCTCCTAGTTTGTCTACCTGTTTTATCAACTCCATATCTTATTTTCTAGGTGCTTGGTGTTTGGGGGCAACCAGCGTACCTTTTAGGCTCACTAGAGCCCATGTCATGTAGCTGTTGCTCAAACTGAGACAATAGTTCCCCCTGTTGGACACACTGATTATTCCAACAAATAATCTTATAATAGTTTCTTATGCTGGAGATGTGTGGCCATGTGCCAACTATTTATACGCAACATATGGAGAATTTTAGTGTCAGGATCAGATAATGTGCTTTCTTGACTTATTAGGTGTTATTCTTTTTTGTTTTAACATGTTATGGCATGGAAGGTTGTCAAATAAAACAGTGTGGTTCTGGGCAACATACCCGGAACTCATTTTCACACAGTTTCAATGGCAAATTAATGAGTCTAATATTTGGCACAACAACAACAATTATGCATGAATCTATCTGTCATGGGATGTGGGAGAAATTACTATTGTTTATTATATTTATTTAATGGAATTAGCCATTCATATTATACTGAAAAGTTTATTTATTTAAAGGCTCACAGCAACATATGTAAAGGAGGGAAATTAATGGTTTTAATTTTAATGTTCCAATTTTGCTGTATCATTCTGAAAAAAAGGACAACATACTTGTAATTCAATCCAGTATTATACACTAGATCAGCTCAAAAGTTTTACCGACAAACAGAAAATGACTATAAATGTTGAACCTTTGTGGCCTGATGTTTAATTTATCTTCTAAAAGTCAATAAAAAGTCCAGAAATTGCCAGAGTAAAGCAGCTGTACAGCACTTACACCTCCTTGTGTAAAGCCACCAGCACACCACCCAATTTGAGCAAAAGCTTAAAACTTTACAATCTGCTGTGAAAGTGAACACTCAAATCAACCAAATGCTAGGCCAAATTATCTGAAGCCCTTGCTTCACCAACACAACGTTATGAAAGATTTCACTGTGTAAAAAAAAGGAAAACAAGTGCCTTTTTATAATTATTTTGAGTGATATTCAGATATCTCCAGCAGAAAGTTATATCATATTAATGGCTATTTTATGTGGCATATATAGGACACATACATACTTTCAAGGCTTCAGTAATCTTAAAAATCATATCACATCAATCAAAATCCCTTTCACCAAAGGCATCTTAAATGTGAAAAACATGCAATTATAAACAATTTATTATGAAGACATATTTTAAAATCAAATATCAATGTCTTCTTCAGCTCAGTCCACTAGAACACCATTGCACATAATAAACAGTACCAGTCTGGATGTGTGAGTGTCATTCTTTGGCCAGGTGAATGCTGAAGCCTCCACAGCATCTCCCAGCACTTGTGAGGAAGGGACGCACAATGACGCCCAACACAATGCTCCACAGGCTCTGCAGCCAGCGTGCGCCAATGAGGATACAGTGGCTACAAGGACCAACCATCCTGTCATAGAAAGAAACACAACAATTACAAAGAAAGACAGTCCCCCCTATTTGATACATATAACTTTATTATGGCTTAATTTGGGTCAATTCTGAATTTGAATCTGAACCCTTTTTAGTTCTCTCCAGCCAATTTACTGATTCTTTTATTCCATAGCACAGCATTTAACCTAATGTTATGTCATTTAAATCCAAAACCCTTTTTCCCCTCCTCTCATGCTGTCCATCTGTTGCTATCATCTTCTCACCTGCATCCTCTCAGAATCTTCAGAATTAGTCAGATATTGGAGACCAATTAAAGGTATTCTCCAAAGATTTAGTGTTACACTACTAAAAAGCTGAGGGACTCACAGGAGACAAATGGATATATGAACGGTCAAATTCAGTCCAGCAGAGAAGAAAGTATCCTTTCTTTTAGTTTAGGATCCTTCAAAAACACAAGTTTCAGCATTATTTTGTGTTTAGTGCTTATAAGCAACTACAAATATGCTAGCTTTTTAAACCAAGATGGTAAACATCATAAATGTTTTATCTGTTAAACATCAGAATGTTAGTCTTGTTATTTTGAGCATGTTACCATGCTGGTGGTAGCATTTAGTTCAAAGCACCATGGCGCAGCCTCACAGGGCCACTTGTCGGCACCATAAACAATCTTTGATTCCCCCTTATGTTACTGAGGTGGAGGCAGAACTTTCAGAGATGGATATCTCAAACCCTGGCCGAATCACATCGAAACTATCTTTGTGACTGACACCATTAGCAGTAGGTGAGAAACAATGCATATAGGCATGATCTAAACCTACCAGATGTGAAAGCAGCTGAGGATGGCAAAGAGGAGACCAGAGATTATTGAAATGGGAATGGCCAGAAGCACTGTGACTATCCTGTAGATCCAAACCCTAGACACCTCAAACAGGGCATTGCTCCAGGTCCATACTCTGTCCCCACTGCGCACTGACACTGGCTCTGCGATCACATCCTCAAACGTCACCTAGAGACACAAAGAGAAAGTGGTGCTAATGCTACAGAGGTAAACCAATAAGTCATGTTCCTGTTTGACTTGATTCCCCTTCAAGAATTAATTACTTGTCTCTTGGGTCTACATGACGAACATTTTCATGGCGATGATTTTGTGTCTTTTTCTTAATCAGCTTTCAGCTAATTCACTGCATTGGACACATGCAAAAAGGGTCCATAAAACAAATTTCAATAGAGCTTCTGCATAAGAATGCAATACCTTGAGACAGTCATTGATACCATGGGGGTCTCTGACATTAATCAGAGGTTTGGTATCACTGATTTCCACTAGTGTGGACGTGTGAATGTCTTCCTCTTCTTCCAGAGCAGGAGGGGCCCTCCACAATGTTTCTGGTTCCTCCCCATTATCATATTCATCAGAGTCACTGGAGTCCTCCAAGTCAATCTCTACTTCCGCTGAATCTTCCCCTTTCATCATGGTGTTCATCCAAACACGTGAAGAAAACACAATCCAGAGAGCAGAGTTTGTGCCTGTCACTTCCCTTACAGCTCAGACTGAGGCCGCTGACCAGACCCCTGAGCTGACTGCAGTGAGGTTATATTGGGAACATTACTGTGCCCTGGATGGTATTTGCAGATGGTCTTTCAAGTGAAGATCATTTCCCTGGGCTGTGGGAGGGATAGGAAGGATAGGGTGGGATATAAATACTATACACAGAGATGGCTCTGCATACACTGCAACACCCTACTGGGAATGCAATCATGCTGACACACTGCATACACAGACAACATGAGACAAATCTGCATGCATGAGAGCAAAGATAGACTTCCAACTGAAATATTAAGTGATACAGTCACTCTATCAGTAAGAATGGAATCAGTAAGTAGTCATGTGGTTACTGAATTACCTTATTTCCACGTCTCATTAAACTTAAAAGTCTTAGAGATGGGGTTGACTTGGAAGACAATACTGCCACCCTCTGGCCTGTAAAGGAAAGGAAATCTAACCTTCAGAGCAATCAGATTTGCCTGTGCCCCTTTCCTGTGAGACAAATTGCAAGTAAGTTGGAAAAAAGAATTGAAACTTTCCCATAAGAATATGTCAATATAATATGACACAATTTAATTGTTGAATCGAAAAATTATGGAAAACATTTCAAAACGTTCTTCATTTTTCAACCAAGAGCTGTAACTCCATATGTACTCTATAAAACATACTTAACTTTTAACATTGCTGCTTTTCTGTGAAAATGTAGAATAAAGTGAAAATAAACACAGTGAACTATACTGTAGTCTTGTAAAACATGATATGCTCTATTGAGATATACAGTACATATAAAACAAAACAAAAAATCAAAAAGCCATGTGCTGACATGTTGATCCTATTAGCTTCTTCTTTTTGATAAGGAAAATAAGCTCTTGGTACAGAGGCACCAGTTGGCCTCATAAATCTTTTTGATCCTTTTCATTCTATCTCCTACAGAAACCAGTTCATTGTTCATCTGTGAGGGTCCCTTCCTCACTCGGTTTGCTCCTTCCAGTTGACCAACAGCATCAATCACATTGAAGCAACAGGAGATACGTTGCATGTTATCACGATATCTGGCCCAGTACGGTGAACATTCTCAGGTCTCTGCACTTTGTCTGGTGTAAAGTGTGTTGCGCAACATGCTTTTAAGAAAAAAACCTTTCACCTCTCAACCTTTGGACCCATTAACCATTTTTCACCATATAACAATCCAGTACGACAGATAGCAGTGTGATGATCTGGTGAAATATTGCAGTAGCCTACCTCCTACAGAAATGTCTTTACTACCCATCCTTTCCACTAGCAAAACTTGACAAAACTTTTAAACAATGACCGCACATAATACGTAACAAACCACTACCAAATATGTAACAAACTGTACACTTATTTTGAGTGGTGCTTTAGTGAGCTACTGATGACCATAGTCTCCATGGTAATGAAAACTTCTGCTGGATGAAGACAAAGAGAGAACACAGTATATTGATGACAGACAGTTTCCTGTGTCTGTGACGGAGACGATGGTATGCTAATGGACCTCACACCTTGCCAGATGGGGTTTGTTTGTGACAGTGGTTGCATAGGTGAGGTCAGTGGAGATAGAGAGAGAGAGAGAGAGAGATAGAGAGAGAGAGAAAGAGAGAGAGTGTGTGTTTGTGTGTGTATGTGTGTGTGTGTGTTTGCACCTGTCGGTTTCATGAGAAGTCAGCTGTTAATTTATTTCCAGAAAGTAAATTTGTTTTAAGTCAATTTTTTGCTGGCCAAAATTAGCATCCCTCCTGATATGCAGTAGCTGGTTGCTTAGCATTTGTGCTTAGTCCTCCTCCCCGACTACACCCTCTCGTTTAGCGTGGAGTGTGGACGAGAGGCTCACAAAAACCAAGATGGTAACGGCCAAAATGAAAAACTCAAGGCTTCAAAAGGTAGTCCACAAATCAGTAGGTGAAGTCACACTGGCTACGTTTACTGTTATTCTAATTTTATACAGTCTATGACGAGAACTCAACATTTGTGGTCTGTGACCATCATGACCTCAGCCCAATAGTAGAATGTGAGAATAAACAGAAAACTATATAGGGCACTTTTTTTAAAGGGGACATTTTTTTAGCTTTAGTTTCCACTTGAACATGCTTACACGTTTTAATGCTTTATTTTTTAACATTATTTTCACCTGTTTCAGCTCTAAATCCTTGTCATCCTTGGGGTATGGTCTGAATACTCAGCTTTTCCATTTTGTGTATAAGAAAAGGAAAAGCTCTGGCTTGTGTGTTTGTGGGTGCATACCAACCATAACCATTCTGGACAGTGCTAAGCCCCAGATGCAACAATAATGCCCTTGCAAAATGGATAACGGAAATAGCGGAAGGGGAGGGACATCCAGATGTCAGGCTGGATCCCAGCAATGTACATCTATTGAGCCAGACTACAAAGTATCCTATGAAGTATTCATAACTAAATTTTGAAAGAGTAGTTTAACACTGGAGGAAATAAACTTATTTTCTTTCTTGCTGAGTTGGATTAGAGGATTCTTCTCTCAAATCTATAAAATATATGGAGCTACATTCTGCAGCCAGTTAGCTTTGCTTAGCAGAAAGACTAGAAACATGAGTAAACCACAATGTGACAGAGCCAGACTAGCGGTTTCCCCATTTTTAGTCTTTATGCTAAGCTAAGCTAACCAGTTGGCTGCACCTTCAGAAGTATCAGACAGATCTGAGAGACAGGAATCAATAAATAAACTTATAAACTTACTTACTATAAATAAACTTATTTCCCTAAATGTTTAACTATTCATCTGCCATTTTAACTGCTGGCCGGCTAACTTAACAGACAGACATGAGAGTGGAGTTGATCTTCCAATCTAACTGTCGACAAGAATGCAACCAAGCCTATTTCCAAAAATGACAAACTATACCTTCAAAGAGCGCGCAGTTCTCTTAAATTTCCCTTTAAATTAGCTATTGGTGAAAAAAACTAATAAAAATTCTATCCCGCATTGAAGCAATTTGATGCTTAGACTGAATTGTTTATTATATTATGAGAATTTTCTAGGTGTCTTGTGCATTACATTCCCCTGGTTATTTTGCTAACCTTTGAAACATTACTACAGTTTACATTAAAGGCCGCATGCAGGAACAATGTTTTGGGTGCATAGCAGGTTTTTGAAAATGATTGGCCAATTGTTAAACAGCTCCAGACAACCTTTAAGAGTCAACTAAAGTGGACATTAAGAACATGGCTAAAACTTTCAACCTATGAGAAGATCAGCATAGAAAAATGACTTCATATTGTCCTTTTTTGACATACCAATACTTCAATGACTGTTGTGACTATGATAACATGTAGGCCTGTTTGTTTGTGGACGTGGGAGATAATTGAATGTGCACAGTTCTCCTTGTGTACAACAAATTTCCATGCAGATTAAATATCATTTGCTCACCGTGTGTGCATACATCACTGCTTGTTCTAGGCTTCCTGTTTTATTTTGTTGGCTTTGATAACAGTATTTGTCTGTACTTGTTATGAAAGTTGCATCGATACTCTGCAGCACTTACATGTGTTTACCGTCAGTAGTCACATGGCACTGTGTTGTCTTGCTTTTAACATGTCCGGATGTCTATAAATAACCTGCGTTCATGCGTGTGTGCATGTGGTTTTAGGCTTTAAAAAGATATAGGTAGTTGGCTGTTAATTTTTTTTTTTTTTTTAAATGGCAACTTTCTCTCTGGACTGACATTAAAGCATCTGTTATTTTACTAATTCAAACACAGTTGTTAATAACTCTAGATGTGTTTGCAGGGTGAGTGAAAATGTTGCTCAGCATGCTCTCTTCAGTTGTCGCCTACTATCGTGTCAATCCGACGATATCCCCAAGTCTAATGCTTAACCCAGTTTGAAAGAAACAACTGCAAATAGGCCTCCAATCATAGTATGTGTACAATATTTGATAAGTAAGTTGTATTCCTAGGTAAATGTATGAAATTATGAACAGTTGTTGATTCGCCAGTGTACAAATATTAAGAGGATATTAGAGAAACCACTTCATCTGATGAAATGGCATTTTCTCATTGTATAATCATGTGTTAACAGGGTTCAATCTTAGTCACAGGCCTTGTACAGTAAATTTAGGATTAATACTTAATTTTGTTGTACTGTGTGGTACCCTGAGAATAAATTAATTTTGTTATATTGTATTCTATCTACTATAAATGGAAACCTGGAGGACAGAGAAGTGAAGAGGAATCAGAGAGTCAAATGTTTTCTGCACGGAGAAAAAATGTCAAACATGCATAGATGGTGCACATTCAGGTGTTGCTAATGCAGATGGCTGTTTATAGCGAGTATTTTTGTGATCAGAGAGAGATAGGAATTTCCCTTTTACATTTGAGAGCATTTAGCTGGCACAAATTTGCAAAGGGAGTGAGCTCCATGATACTTTGGCAGGACACGTGATAGACTTTTAATGGGGAGGCTGGCTGTTAATCTCATGGTTACACGCGGCTGCCCCTTCACTGTAACAGGCTTTCCCTGTAAGATTAATGATTAGACATGAACAGTGAGTGTAGTAAATTATTCTCTGCTGTCAGAAAATACAACAATATTGATGAAAATAACCTAATTTACAAGATTGACTAGCCAGTCCTATGTTGCCCTGAAGATCTAATCTGTTCAGTACAGATCAATGTGCTAACGTTTACTGTACATATTGCTTGTTAGTGATGTACAGTAAGATTGAATGCTTACTTACTTAAATCTACAGTACATAAATTATTAAAGTAACCAATGTGTATTTGCACATTCAAAGCAATGAGAAAGAAAAGATTAAGTAGAGTAACATGTCTCTTTTTTGAGTACAATAAACACTGACAACACTGACTTACCTGTACAAAACAATATCGCTGCTATATAGAAGCCTCATTTTAAACTTCTGAAAAATAAATGACTGGCCACTCTCATTCTTATTATAAATCCCTCCTTCTGATTTAGTATTTACCTGAAGATCTGTATAGTGATTGTGTTGTTATAACTTCAAGTATAATCCGATATTTGTGCTCATTACTTTTTTAATAAAATAAATTATAATAAGAAGAAACAGTAG
The DNA here is from genome assembly GCF_013103735.1 of Etheostoma cragini. Classification (NCBI taxonomy): domain Eukaryota; kingdom Metazoa; phylum Chordata; class Actinopteri; order Perciformes; family Percidae; genus Etheostoma; species Etheostoma cragini. The sequence continues at coordinate 16,003,355 of NC_048410.1, forward strand.
CTTTGCTTAAGTAGTTCAAACAAAGTGTTCCTTCTGGGAGTTTTTGTTGTTGTTGTAATTGTTAGTTTTACCACAAGTACAGAAACAATAATTCAAGAAACAATGTCTATTAGCTTACCATTGCAGTATTGTTTCTATGTATAATCTTTAGATAAAAGGATGAGAGTAGGCTATGTCAAGTTTTATAAACAATTAATTTCCTAATGCTGTATGTTAGCTTTCACTGTTTGCAAATACATTTTACAGACATGTTGCAGTCATTAAGCACTCTGGATCACTTCTTTTTTTATCTAGTAGCTTTGATAGTCTTTCACGCTACCATCAGCACAACAGTGAGGTAATACGTATCTAACTGAACTCTTCAGGGATCTGTCCCGGTATCCTGAAACCCGTCTGCCCAGTTTGATCCAGAGTGCTTCTCATACTGGATGTGGTCAAGCTTGCACGTGTCTCTACTGTGCAGCTGGTCCTATGAAGGAACTGCAGAAAATTCTCATGGCCTGAGCCCTCATGGCTGGAGACGGCCAGCTCTACTGGCCGGGCAGAGTAGCAACGCCTCAGCTTACAAAGTTCCTCCCGGATCTGCCGGTTAAGAAGCCCATAAAAAAATGGGTTAATAGCAAAGGAGGAATATGCCAGCCAAGTGACTGTTTCCATCAGGTCATCGGTTATTTTGGGAGTTGCATCTAGCGTCAGATGGAGGTGAAAGGAAAAGTAAGGCAGCCAGCAGATCAAAAACTGGCCAACAATAACCACCAGAGTGAGAGCGGCTTTACCTCCACCAAAAGGCCGGTCACGCAAAATCTTATTTGGGATGTTGCGGGTTGTGATGATGACAGTCTGACTGTTAATTGAGTCAGAGCGATGTTTCACTTGACTCTTTGTCCACAAGGGCAGGGGTCCATGCTGGCGGGCAGCCACACGGGCCACTTTGTACACATTACAGTAGACAGCAAAAATCACAACAGCAGGCAGGCAGAAACAGGTGACACTAAAGAACAAAGAGAAGACTCGTCTGTGGTCACTGTGGCTCCAGTGCAGTGAGCACTGTGCAGCACTGATGGAGCTCAGGCTGCCGTAAGATGGCCACCCAAACACAGTAGACAACGCCAACACTGCAGAGGCCACCCAAACCATCACTATCACGGCTGAAGTCAACTTCAGGGTCATCTTGACCTCATAGTGCATGGGGTGGACGATATAGTAGTAACGTTCCACACTTATGGCTGTGATGGTGAAGATAGAAGCCGCTATGAGGATTACATTGAGGAAGACGTAAACTTGACACTCCAGTATAGTGAACACCACACCAGTAAAGTATGGAGAGTTGGAGACAATACCAAGAGGCATGAGCAAAATGGCACACAGCAGGTCCACTGCACACAGGTGGCACACAAAGGCAAATTTCCTGAGATGAGGAGCTTTTATGACAACGACCAGAACAGCAGTGTTGGTTAGAAGTGCCAAAACATTCAGGATCACCATGAAAAATATCCCTGTCAGGTCCTTGAAGCGTGTCTGTGGGTTGGGAAGGGTGCCCAGTTGTCTGCTGGGAAGTGAGGGCATTGGTGCCCAAACAGTGGTGCTGTCATTGTACTCAGGGTTCAGAAACGAACTGTTTTCCACCATGATTCATAGCAAAGGTTTCAAAGTAAAAGTACACATCTGTATTCCGGACTTCCCCATTGTTCAGTAATGAGATGGTAGCATCCTTCAGACTTCAAAGGAAATAGTCTTTGCTCCTGTGTTGAAGAAAATAAAGTCAAATTAAACACATTAACATTTATGACAAATCATGTTTAATAAAGACTACATTAAATCTTTTAACCTGCATAACTAAATACTTAATTTGATATTCTACCAACGCGAGTTTCCTAAAATGTTTCGAATTGTTTGGCTTCTGATCTTCTACGGATTGTGAACACGTGCGGAGTTCCCAAAGGCTCAATTCTGGGGCCTCTTCTGTTTAACATCTACATGCTTCCACTGGCCCAGATTATGAAAACAACAAAATAAGTTACCATAGTTATGCAGACAACACACAAATTTACATAACCTTATCGCCAGGAGATTATAGACAAATACAAAAACTGACTAAGTGCATTGAACAAATTAACGGCTAGATGTGCCAGAACTTTCTGAAATTAAATAAAGAAAAAACTAAGGTGGTTGGTTTTGGAGCAAAAGAGGAATGATTAAAAGTCTGCGCTCAGCTTTAAACAACAATGTTACAAACAACAGACAAGGCCAGAAATCTTGGTGTAGTCATGGACTCTGACCTGCATTTTAACAGCAACATTAAGACAATTATAAAGTCAGCCTGTTATCACCTTAATAATATAGCAAGGTTTAAAGGACTTATGTGGCAACAGGATTTGGAAAACTTATCCATGCTTTCATCTGTGGTAGACTTGACTACTGTAACGGAGTCTTTACAGGTCTCCCTAAAAAATCAATCAGACAACTGCAGCTGATTCAGAAATGATTTCGAAGTACTTTTGCTAGTTTGTAAATCACTAAACAGTTTAGGGCCAAAACACATTTGTGATCTGCTACTACACCGTGACCCACCCAGACCTCTCAGGTCCTTTGGGACAGGCCTGCTTTCTGTCCCCAGAGTCAGAACTAAACAAGGAGAAGCAGTGTTCAGTTTCTATGCTCCTCACATCTGAAACAAACTCTGAGAAACCTGCAGGTCCGCTGCTACTCTGTTCTTTTAAATCAAGGCTGAAGACGTTCCTTTTTGATGTTGCCTTTCTTTGAATGGTTTTTCATTTCTTTAATGTTTAATTTCTTATACTGCACTGTAACTGTTTATTCTTGTGTTTTATCTGTTGTTATTTTTTAATTGTTTTTTAACTGATTTTGTGTGAAGCACTTTGAATTGCCCTGTTGCTGAAATGTGCTATACAAATAAAGCTGCCTTGCCTTGCCTTAATCACTTGGGTGCAGCAAAAACAAGCTGCACCTTTTAAAAAGTGAGCAAAAAGCTTCCTATTAACCTACCTGCAGCAGATACGGAGCTACATTCCCATTCATTTGGAGTGGTGTTTATGTCTTTAAGTCCAATATTCACTCTGTTTTTGGTCTCCACCAACAGTGGAGCAGCTGAATGCTCCACTATCAGCTATTTGGATACTGTGTTCGTTTGCTGTTTGATGCTGGGCAGGTAGTACAGGAACTATTACAGCTATTTTTTTTAAATGGTCAAAATCAAAGCATCAACATCAAGTTACGTTCCTTGCCTGGTAAACGTCCACAATTTTCAAACTCTGTACCCCCAGTTTATACTGCAGGCTTTTTGCTGAGATAACCCTGATGACGTCACTATGTGGTCATCATATTTTGATATATGAGTAGTGCATCTCCCCTTTAAGCCCTGTCCAGTTTAGTGGTTCTGGGAAAGGCTCTAAAACTAAAAACAGAAATGCCTGATGCCTAATTAGGCTTACATGTTAATTATAAACCTTTAGAGATCCTCACCTTCAAAGGAACACACACATAAATACCTAAAGGTATTGAAAAGTAAATCAATAACTCTTTTTGAGAGTATTTAAGAAGGGATGCTCTTTCTGTTTTAGTGAGTGAGGGACATGATCAATAGAAATAATTCATGGAGGACATGCTGTCTTTGCTCCATCCAACCCCATCCTTTTGAAACGTAAGATAATGAGTTTGCTTGTTTTAGCCCAGCTGCAGGGAACTGGCTGCATTGATTAGTATGTGTTCAGTGTCTGCCCTGCCCAGCACCATCAAATAGGAGACGTCTTTCCAGGACAGGTTTGACCCCTGATCACTGAGTATTTCATTGTGAAAGCCAACCAGAAAGCATTGACTGAATGTATATTCTGTGTGTTTACTGTACATTTAAATTTGACAAAATTACGCAAAATGCAAAAACTGAATTTCAAATATCTTCTCTGCATTATGGCTTTCCATCTCTTTGTAGCGCCTCTCATGTGCAACTCAATACATGTAACCACCATCTTGTACTGATAATCATGATCCGGTTTCAGACTATGTAGCATGCTGTATCCTAAACTTGTGGTAGCTTGCTGCCTATGATCCACTGATGCTCTACCCTGCTGTGTTCTTCTCCTGTAGACAGCTATTGGCATGCCACATGCGCCGTGAGATTTATCCACAGGAAGGAGTACATGTATTCTCATGCATATTATGTAAAGGTGCCCTCATTTGTTCATTCATGTTGCTCTTGCAGCATGTGCTACATCCTTTAAGTCTGCAGGTTTTACTCCTGTAATGGATGATCATTTTCCGCATCTAGTTGTTTAGTTTATTTATTTATTTAAACACTGAAACATGCAATGGATTTTGCCTCTACTATAGATGTTCTCTTTTACTATTTTTTCTCCATTATAACAACGATGAGGGAATTATGCAGGTCTTTAAGTCCCTCATAAATCCATGTTACCGAGTATTTGGGCCTGTACAGAGAAACCCCATAATCCTACTCTCTGTTATCCTTCAAAATCATGTTAACCAATTGCAAAATGAAAAAAATTTAGCATTAAATATCTAAATGATTTCAATGTCTAAATGGACTATTGAAATACAAAATGTGTTTCAGTAGATGCAATTTAAGTTAAAGATGTGCAATACTCTACATAATTAGCCTCATCGAGAAATAAAAGACATACAAAAGTAGTATTAGATGAATTGCAGTACATTTCCATCACTGAGATGTTGATGTACATATGCTAATATTGTAATTTTACAGTGCATCAGATTTCCCCCCCCCCCAAAAAAAAAAAAAAAAAAAAAAAAAAAAAGAGTTAAATCACAATTAAAGGCTCTATCCTACATATCCAGGTAGGAGTAACCATTTGAGAGCCGCCATCTGTGATGGGTGGACCTTTATTTCCGTTTTTTTTATTCGTAATGCTAAAACTTCATTTTCAAAACCACCAGGAATCTACCACTGCTTTATATCAACCTCAGAGGTTTCTTAAATGTCTTAGGGCCCTCGTGTTAACCTGATAGATTTCAGTTATAAAATTATAAATGTATTACCAATCAAAATTTCACCAGACTGCAATATGTAAGGACTTCAATATATGATTTGTAACATTTTCCTCAGTCTTTCACATTCTCAAACACATCTATGGTGCGCAAACTATTTTGTTGGTAATTTTCAAGCCATTTGTATATTTTAATATCAGCCTCAGACAGATGGATGATGAAAAATTAGGAATCTAAAGCTATAAGCAATTTGGAGCCTACTGTATTCTTTTTAATTATCAAATGTACTAAACATTTTGTCAGCATTTATATTATTGTGTATGAACCCGACTCATTATCCAAGCTTAGTCTTATAATGCCATAACCACTTATTTACACAAAAACCTACCAAACAACACTTACATTTTGAAAATTGGCTGTAGCTCCTCCAAAAGTTGTTTTTTTGACTTTTGTAAAGTTGAATACTTACAAATTATGGTGATGACTCTTCTGTGAATCCTTTAAATCAAACTCAGTGCTCAGGTGTTGTTTTCTGGTGTATAAGAGTACTGGTCCACCTTACAGAGATCTATTAGGAGCTAATGCAAAAACTGTGGGAAACAAAAATGGTAGAGCATCCCCTAAAAATACAAAGACATATGAGACTTGGTAAAGGACCCCAGGGAGAGCTGACACTGACAGAGAGTTGATGTGCTTTGCGTTCACTGAGACAACACAGATGGCTGAGCCAAAGGGGGGGGGAGGAGCCAGCAATTGGTGATTGTTCAATTCACATCTTTCAAGACAAGATTACTCTATCAAACCACCACCCGCTGACATTAACTATGTCCCACACACACTCTCTTTCATCAGTCAGTATGTGGCAGTGACTGTCACACACTGTCCACTGTATGGCTGTCTTTACAGATGTTCCTCTATTATCCTCTACTGAGCGTCAGAGAATATGCCCACATATGTAAGAGTCGGTTGAATTTGCTCAGTCAATTCAATGAAATTTAATTAATCTTATTTGTAATAGATTTAGATTGTTTTTTCAAGTAATAGTAAACATTTAATAGTTTGAGAGTTGATTATTGGGTAAATCGGAGCGTAACAAAAGGCTCAGCACTGACACCTATTGGTTGCTAGGAAAACAAATGTATGTAAATGATGTAAGAAAGGGTCCAAGTTAAGATAACAGAAGGATATCAGTTCTAAGGGTTTATTGGCCCTCATGTAGGTAAGCACAAATAACAGAGAACTGATGTATTAGATGTTGTGGAAGCAAATAGAATAATTATCCCTAACAGCATATTTTGCTACTGCAAACGAAACTATTCTAGAAACACAGTATCACTTGATGCAATGCAGTTTGTCATGAAAAACAGGGTACAAATGGAAACCCTATTTTTTTTTTTAAACATTAGAAAGTTATAACAGTATAAATGTTCAACAAAGACACTTCAAAGACTCACAGAGTTATTTAGACACAGCCACTTCCTAACTCAAATTAAATAAGAACACTTGGTTGTTTTTACCACTGACAAGTACACGTGTGACATTTTATAGTGCTGTCAAATGTCTTGGTAGAATCACCAGATTAAACTTTACACAAAGGACAACAGCTGTAAAAAACTAAGAACTCTAAAAAGTTTAAAAAATAACTAACTAGGCTAACTAACTTCAAGCACGAGAATCCAAAACTGAATAAACTACAGGACAGGTGGATTAAAAAAAAAAACAGCAACCTGTCACTCATTTCTATCAGGCATGAAAAATGGTGACCATCAGAGGAAGGTAGACACAAAAGGTTATACCTGAGAATCATTTCTCATTTCTCCATTTTCAGGCAGGAGTGAAGCATCTTGGCAAAAGCCTTGAATAGCTTTGTTTTCAGCTTTACCCATACCCAGTCTCTTCTTTAATAGTTTGTCCTCATTATTCAACTTCGTGCGGATTGCAGTTTTTATTTGGCTGCTATCAACGCCAAATTTGAGTGCCACGTGATCTGCAAGAAGAAGCAAAATAAACAATTTTAATCAACCCATTTTGCATTATCATATTCATAAATAATGAGCATCTACCAAGAAGGTCTGTGTGCTTTAAATTAAAAAATGTTCTCCATCTTACCAATAATACTTCTCAAGATCTCAGGGGGGAGTTGAGGCTTGTGGCAATCTTCTCCGGTAAAGGTGTTCCTGCGGCCCTGCAGAGAGTGTGTGGCCAATGTTTCTCTGTCAAAAAGTATCATCAGCAGTGCCGACGTGTACTTTTTGAAGTCTGCAATTTCCGCAATGCGCTCATAAAGATTTCTTGGAACACGAAGATTCTCTGAGAGATAAAACAAGTTCTGATCGTCCTGTGGACAAAGAAGAAAAATGTTAACCATGAAAGTATTAAGATGAATTAATGGCTGAATCGGATTTTTTTTAAATTGTCTTATACCTATTACCTGGAAAATCTTGAAACAGGAGCACTGATAATTAGCTCTCCAATGATAACAGAATTTAAGTGAATTGAGCAATCTTCCCAAAATTGTACTGTTATAAGAAGACACTGAGTATACGCACTGACCTCTGAGCTATTATGATCCTCTCTCATCTCATCCTCAGGATCAGCCAGGAAAGAGACAGTTTTATCTTCAGAGTTGTGCTGTGATGCTGCCGCCTCGCCTCCTTGGAGAACGTGGTCCAGAGTGACTCGCAGTTCATGTGCTGTGTGCCTCATCTGCATCATGAGAGTGTTCATCTCTGTAAAAAGTGTCAAACCACTTTAGAAATGCTGAAACAGAGTAAGTTTATTCATACAATAATTAACATTAGATGTTTAAAGCATAGGCTCAGGGCCTTAGCTAGGATTTTAGTAGAACCCGTCCTACCTACAACACTTGACATGCCAACAGCCCAAATAAGTATCTAGAAATCACAACAATTTCATTTAACTGCTCATTATATGTTTATCTGTCTACATGATGGTCTCAATGCCTTTTATAAATGTTATTTACAGGTATGTAACACATAATAAATCCTTTTAATTTGATTTGGTAAAACTTTTAAACAGGTCTGTAATTTTCTTCTACATTTGCTAATTACTTACCTGAAATTAAATATGCAGTTTGATACCAATTGCAAGGCCAATAGGAATGTCCTTGGAAAAGGACAATTCATTCAGAGATAAAAAAAAAAAGTCATTCATTTTTATTTTTTTTTACACCAATTCCTGAGTTAATTCTCAAAGTATGTTCAATGGTATGCTCACCTGTTGACAGATATTACATAACTAAAAGACTGTAGGTTACACTATCAACTCTAGTTACATTGACAATTAATATGTCCTTTAATTTATTACGAAATTGAATTGTTTTTTTCTTCCATTGAAGCCTTCTTGCAAATTATTTAAAAATTACAGACGCAAATAATAAAGCATCACCTGTAACTTTGTCTGAATGGTTTTGGTCTAAAACAATGTCAGAATCAACCTTAAAAAGCCCAACACGTGTTATACGCCTTCCCTGGCTATATTAACTCATTAATTTACAGACATCTTTTTCCACCCACCTTTCAGCTCCCTCAGCTCTCTCTCGGCCAAAATTCTACATCTGCGTTCATATTTGAGTTGTGCCTGCAGTTGCTCTATTTTCATGAGGAGACTGATTGTGTCTGTTCTGATGCCTGGGCTTGCAATGTTTTCTTCATCAAAGTCAATGGTTTCATGCTGCCAAATGAGAAGAAATCACATTTTCAGATTCCATGTGTAGTAAGGTAAATAACAGCTGTCTTTTATGCAAAATTAAATAGCATCTCTTACCTCATTGTTTGGAAAAGGAGGAGAGTAGCTGGACTCTTGAGCCATCCTGTACTTATCCTCCATTGGCTCACAGCCAAACTCCTGGGCATCAGGTCCGATTTTTATCATCTTGACTGGTGGTTGTGTTGGACCCGCTTCTGCGTCTCTCTTTGGTGGCATGGGGTTAAAAGAAAGAATCTGGGAGAGTAAAGACTGATCAGTTGACACACCAAGCATTGCTCCTCTGCACAAGATGGAGTCAAACTTTTGAGTAAAACTTTTTCAGTCGCTCAACGTTTCATGACATTTTACAGTAAGTCATTTGGAGACAAAGATGAAAAGTTAGTTTACGTCGCATCCCCCTCCCCCTGCCTCCACAACCCCTCCTACTAGCTTCCAGATTGCCTCCAGCTAGTGCCACGAGTGAAACAAACTGTCTTTCGATACATTATCAAATGCATGTGATATATAATGTTAGGCATTTCAGAGGAGGCTCACCTGGCCGTTCAGCTCTAATTCACGGATAAACTGTAACCACACTCAGTGAGGACAGTGACAGCACAGTAAATGCAAATACTGCGTAGTAGAGGAAGTAGTAGTACTACTGCAGTAGTGCAGTACATAGATCCTGATGCAATTACGGCTAATATTTAACAGCCGCGCAAAACGTTTTCGGTTGAATATGCGTGAAATACTGCTCCTGCATTTATCTTTTAGTGTGCATGGTACACATTTGTAAAATATTATTGTGTTGTGAAAATTATATTTTTTACAATTATGTGCGGAACAAAGCTGCGAAAACTTATTCCCCGAGGGAAGTATTTAACCTCAGTACAGTTTCCTGCTCATCTAAATTCTTGATTGAACCAATGGAAATTCTGAGTTCAGAGAAAAGGCGGGGCGCTTTGGAGGAACTGGGAAGATACGCCAATAGCCGTCTGTCCATAAACGTGACTTCAGCTTCCTAGTTTGGTTGCAGTGTACCCATGTGGGTTCTATGTTGACTTGCTGCTTTTGAAGAAAGTTGACGAGTTAGCTATATATATATACACAGTTTACTTTGAAACGCTGCTTGTCGCGTATTACAATGTCTTCGCCTTTCTTTATGAAGAAAAAAGAAAAACCCAAATTTGCCATAAAGGGGAAAAATACAGCAGTGCTGAAACGAAAGGTAAGTGAGCTGAATGTTAGCAAGGAAGCTAGCAAGCCAGCAGGTTTACTTGCTGTTCTAACCAAGTCACTCATTGTACGGCATTACAAACCCTCCTTTTTGTTTCTCCTGCTGCAGGCTGATGGGGACTCTGGTGGAAAGAGCAAACTACGAGCCAAGAAACCCAACTCCAAACACAACGAAGAGATTTCCAGCGACTCTGAGACAGAGAGGTTAATTTATCATGTGCTTACTTGGGCTTATGTAGTGAGGACCGCTGTTTGGTCCCTATTTTAAAGCACAGAACTGTTACAGAAGTTGTAAATTTGTTGTGCTTTTGTTTCTTATTGCGCAGTCCTGTAGTGCCCAGAAAAAGACAGTCCAATGAAGAGGTTGATTATGAGGAAACTCCACAGGAGAAGAAGCTGAGATTAGCCAAACTTTACCTTGACCAGCTAAAGGAAGAAGGTATGCTTGTATTATCCAAACAGCATAACTTACAGGTCTAACTTGACTTATATGACTGTATATATTTAATGTGTGATCTCAATTCACCAGAGGAAGATAAAGCAGAAGAAGACTCATTTGAGACTGATCTGATTGCTGGAAGACTTCAAGAAGATGTGGTAAGAGTGCTTTCTGTATTAAAATGGAGTACAAGCCAAAGGTTTGGACACACCTTCTCATTCAATGTGTTTTCATTTCTATCTACATTGTAGATTATCACTGAAGGCATCCAAACTATGAATGAACACATCTGGAATTATATACTTAACAAAAGTGTGAAAAAAAACGAAAACATGTCTTGTAGTTTCTTCAAAGTAGCCACCCTTTGCTTTTTTTGTTAGTGCTGCAAACCATTGGTGTTCTCTCAATGAGCTTCATGAGGTAGTCACCTGAAATGGTTTTTCTTCACAGGTGTGCCTTGTCAGGGTTAATTAATGGAATTTCTTGCCTTATTAATAGACTTGGGACTATCAGTTGCGTTGTGCAGAGGTTGGGTTGATACACAGCCGACAGCCCTATCGGGAAAACTGTTAGAGATCATATTTTGGCAAGAACCAATCAACTAAGTAAAGAGAAACAAGTGACCATCATTACATTAAGAAATGACGGTCAGTCTGTCTGGAATATTGCAAAAACTTTGAATGTGTCCCCAAGTGCAGTCGCAAAAACCATCAAGCGCTACAACGAAACTGGCTCACACGAAGACCGCCCCAGGAAAGGAAGACCAAGAGTCACCTCTCCTGCTGAGGATAATTTCATCTGAGTCACAAGCCTCAGAAATCGCACGTTAACAGCGGCTCAAATTAGAGACCAGATGAATACCAAACAGAGTCCTAGCAGCAGACCTCTCCAGAACTGTTAAGAGGAGACTGCGCGAATCAGGCCTTCATGGTCAAATAGCAGCTAGGAAACCACTGCTAAGGACGGGCAACAATCAGAAGAGAGTTCTTCGGGCCAAGAAACACAAGGAATGGTCATTAGAGCAGTAAAATCGGTGCTTTGGTCTGATGAGCCCAAGTTTGAGATCTTTGGTTCCAACCGCCGTGTCTTTGCAAGATGGAGAAAGGGTGACCGGATGGCTTCTAAATGCCTGGTTCCCACCGTGGAGCATGGAGGAGGAGGTGTGACGGTGTGGGGGTGCTTTGCTGGTGACAATGTTGGGGATTTATTCAAAATTGAAGGCACACTGAACCAGCATGGCTACCACAGCCTCCTGCAGCAACATCCCATCCCATACAGTTTGCGTTTAGTTGGGCCATCATTTATTTTTCAACAGGACAATGATCCCAAACCCACCTCCAGGCTGTGTAAGGGCTATTTGACCAAGAAGGAGAGTGATGGAGTGGTGCGCCTCCACAGTCAGCGGACCTGAACCCAATCAAGATGGTTTGGGTTGAGCTGGACGCCAGAGTGAAGGCAAAAGGGCCAACAAGTGCTAAGCATCTCTCGGAAACTCCTTCAAGACTGTTGGGAAACCGTTTCAGGTGACTACCTCTTGAAGCTCATCAAGAGAATGCCAAGAGTGTGCAAAGCAGTAATCCGAGAAAAGGGTGGCTACTTTAACAAAACTAGAATTTAAGACGTGTTTTCAGTTATTTCACCTTTTTTAAGTACATAATTCCATATGTGTACATTCATAGTTCTAATGCTCCAGTGATAATCTACAATGTAAATAGTCATGAAAATAAAGGTAACTCATTGAATGAGAAGGTGTCCTTCTTTTGGTATGTTTATTTTAGTGACAGTCTAGTTTCAGTTTGATCGCTAAATGAATAAAACAGCCATAATAAACTGGCTGTGTGGATCTTTGAGCATATACAAATGTTGATATGCTCAACTGGGTCCCATGAATGAATTAGTGTTTGCAGCAATATCATTTTTATTTCAAATTATTTCAGCCCTGGTTTTGCTAGTGTTGTGTCCAAACTAAACCTTTGTCCTTGATCTTAGACACATTATTTCTTTTTGGATTTAATGTGGGATCAATTGCCATACACTGGTCTGCTATTGATTGTGCTGTGTATGTGATTTGTCCCTCAGCTTGAACAAAAAGGAAAGCTTCAGCGGCTTATTGCCAAAGATGTGAGTATGAGGATGTGTATCTGTTAAATCTCAACAGCATCATATACAAAAAACAGCGTGTCTTAATACGGGAAAACCGCTGTTTATGAACAGACTGACTTTTTGTTTAATTTCTGGTCTCTCTTTTAGCTCATGCCGCCGGATGCTTCAGAAATCAGGGTGTTAAGAGGACACAAACTTCCAATTACCTGTCTTGTCATCAGCTCTGATGACAAGTTCATCTTTTCTGCTGCCAAAGACTGCTCCATCATTAAGTGTTAGTATATATTAAAATCCTGAAAATCCATTGTTTATGATACTACAGAGAAGTATGCATGGGCGGATGATGAGATTAATGGTCTGCTTTGGTAGTTTCAGTTAATGGTCTTTCTTATATCTTCAGGGGATGTTGTAGCTGGGAAGAAACTGCACACAATACCTGGCGGAAGGAAAGGTACAGAGGATCGGCATGTTGGTCATACAGGCCATATTCTGTGTATGGCCATATCATCAGATGGAAAATACTTGGTACGTAGTATTCTCTCAGCATCCTGCTTTGGCCAGTAGTTTGCCAAAATGTGACATCACATTGTAACAGGAACCTTTTCCTCAACATATTTTAGGCCACCGGAGACGTGAACAAACTGATCATGATCTGGGAGGCAGAAACATGTAAACATCTATACAAATTCACAGGACACAAAGGGCCTGTTTCAGTACGTTTTCCCTCTTTCTTTCCGTTTAATGGAATTACCCTTTTTATCTTACCAGTTGTGTAGCTATTGCAGTGCTGAGGTCATCCTGTGAATCCTATTAAACGTGTGTTCCTTCTTAGGGTCTTTCGTTCAGGAAGGGAACTCATGATCTGTACAGCGCCTCTCATGATCGCTCAATAAAGGTGTGGAATGTGGACGAGAATGTGTATGTGGAAACTCTGTGAGTACCTAATCAAAAAAATAATTGATCTCACTCTAAACCACTTGCACTTGTTTTGAAATTGTGAATTCAACTGGGATTGTGACTTGCTGTAGCTTTGGGCATCAGGACGCCATCACAGGACTGGACAGTCTGAGCCGTGAGTGCTGTGTGACCGCCGGAGGAAGAGATCGCTCCGTGCGGGTGTGGAAGATAGCCGAGGAATCTCAGCTGGTGTTCCACGGCCACGAGTGAGTCCGTCTGTGTTTTCTGTTTTTGTGTCTTGTTGTTTGCACCTTTTGAAATCGTGCCTTGTCTTCCATCAGTTCCGTATAAAAACACAGCATATTAGTACACTTTATTAAGAGGCACTTTTTAATACTGTCAAATTAGGAAGTATTACTTTTTAAAGTGGAAAGCTTTTTCCCAAGTGAGCAGTGAAGGGTTTAAAACAATGGAAGAGTGAGGTGGTAATGTAAAACTCAGATCAGTACAGGTGTCACAGTAATGTAACCGTTTTTTGTCACTTGAATGCCGTACAGTATATTTATTTTATAATTCATTATGTATGCATGTAATGATTGATATATGCAGAATGTTAAATCTTAAGAATTAACTTTTGAATATAAATGTCTTTATTTTTTCGTTAAATACTGACAACTGGAAGAAATATTAACACAATAGGAACATAACAGCTCAAAATCCTACATCTCTAATATTCGTCTTGCATTTCCTGTTAGACTGACATTATTTTATCTCTATTGTGTCTCCCTACAGGGGTTCAATCGATTGTATCCAGCTCATAAACGAGGAGCACATGATAACAGGAGCTGATGATGGGTGAGACACTAGCAGCTTTTACAGTCATATTGTACTTTTTTTCTTCTTCCAGAATCTAAAATTCATTTGGGTTTCTCTTCTGTACTCTCTCTCAATTTTCTGAACGTTAGTTCTGTGTCTCTGTGGAGTGTCAACAAGAAGAAGCCTCTCTGCACAGTAAAGCAGGCTCACGGTCGCCATGGTGATGCAGGGCTGGAGCAGCCTTATTGGGTCGCCTCGGTAGCAGCGCTTCAGAACTCTGATACAGTCGCCTCAGGTGCCTCTGGCTGTGAGGGAACTCCTTACCAGCTTTTTATTATCTCGCATACATTCACTTCATGCAAAGGACGCATTAAATTAAACCTCTTTCACAGTTGTGTTTCATGAATGCAAATTTAATCAATATAATGTATTAACTTGGTCCTAAATGTAAGTGTTTGTAAAACCCCATGTGTAGAACAGTTGATGCATTTATGTTTCGCATAGCTATATTTAAGTTGTTCTGTCTGTAGTGATGTCAATTAGTTACAGTGGGTTCTTCTATGTAGGTTCACACAACTCACAGGTACAGGTGTGGAAGTGTGGCCAGAATTACCGTGGGCTGCAGCCTCTATTCAGTGTGCCTGTGGTAAGCTTACTTTCTCCTTATCTCTTATTTATTTATATTCATACACGTTCTTTAGAATGCATACATGGCAGCCATAACAGCTGTCTTAAAATTTCTCATTGTGTCGCTTCCTCTGCTTTCTCTCTCAGTCCGGTTTCATCAACAGTCTGAAGTTTTCAAGCTCCGGTCAGTTCTTGGTAGCTGGAGTTGGACAGGAGCACAGGTAACTGAACTTATGGTCATGTTTCCATGGAAACTGTCTGTAAAGGTCCTATCAATTTGCTAAATAGCAGTGCAGGTTCATGTTCAGTAAATGAAATGCACACTAGATGGCGGTGTTAATCCGTTTCTCAGCCTTTTTCACAGGTGAAATCAAAATTAGTTCCAGTAACAAATTCTGCAATCAGTTTGAAATTGTGTGATCCCACACAGACATTTGAAATATTGGGTGGTATTTGCTATGATTTCAATGTCTTGTTTTGATTCACTTTATCCTCAAGGGTTTCAGGCACTGCTAGAAGAGGTTAACAACTGGAATGTGGTCTAGACCTGCTCTATCTGTAAAGTGTCTTGAAATAACTCTTGTTGTGATTTGATACTTTAAATAAAATTGAATTGAACAACCACTGTTGGTAGATCCATTTAAAACATATAATTCTTTATCTTTTTTCTTTAGGTTTTGTTTCAAATGCTATTTGGATGATGTAGTCTGTGTGTGTCTGTTACCTCTGCTTCTACCTTTTGTTTGTTTTTATCTGCAGGCTGGGTCGATGGTGGCGACTAAAAGAGGCCAAGAATGGGATCTATGTTATTCCTCTTAAAAGGAAACCTCCAAATCCAGAGGAAGCCAAGATGACTGAATAGTGGACTTTTAGTAGTGGAAGGGTCTTTTATTTTGTAAATTAAATGTTTAAAAACTGCCTATGTATCTCATTTTTGATCCTCTATTTGTGACTAAAGCTCGAAATGTTAACCTATATTTATATACAGGTTCTAGGTATTTGCTGCTAGTTCCTCCTGTGGCTTGGGTGAAGGAGTCAGCAGAGATCGAAGTAGGCTGAATTTGGATTGAGCTGTAAGTGAGAAAAGGCTGTACAGTAGGCGTAGAAACATCCTGTCTAAACCAACAAAGACTAATTTCTTACATCTTATGATCCAATTCTTACTTTTTTGTTTTACAAATTTTTGATATGGAAAAAAATGGAAAAAAATTACAAATAACTCTATAAGCAAGCATAAAAATGTTACTTGTTGGAATAATTACATGATTTTACTGTAACTATCACTATCTAGAATTTACAGTTTCATAAGTGTGCTGAAATCCTTTTAACTACGATTACTGATGTCAATGTTATATCAGAAATCACATTACAGTAATAAGCCTGGTTAGTTTAGTATTTGCACTTTTGTCAAAGTTTCAGCAGGTGTCCTCTTTTCACTGGTACATAATTAGTTCTGTTCTTTATTCAATACTTTTTACATAAATGTTTGGAGGGAATACCATTTCTACCATATTTTACAGTTAAACAAGTACATTTTGCTATTAAAGTAACGTCTGGATAGGCCGCAGACTTATTTAACGCACATTTAATCTGTAAAACAGACCAGGCAGACAGTGGTTGGGTTGTTTGTAGATGGATATTAGAATTTAATATCAAGAAACTCCAATGAGTATAAAAGATGATGAAATTCCAAGTTGGGTGAATACATTTTATAGGCACTGTACATATATAATTTCACATACTAGACTAGTAGTTACATCAATAGTCACAGCTTAGAGATCTATGCATCAAATACAAGTGTTGGTGATTGAGCAGATGAAAAAAGCATGCTGTGCCTGTTGGGTGTTAAAAAAAAAGTAACAAAGTTAACATCTTCAGCTTGTTGCTTCTTCACTTTGGTTAAATAAGAAGCAATCCAATATGTTGATTCCACAAAAGACATTATGTTAATTTGGTTTTGAAGTGGGGAAAAAACTTCAATCCTTTGTGCCAAAGCTGTTATTGTCTCTGAATTGTGCCAAGAATTGCAAGGGTGAACTCCAACATAGCGGTATTTCATCTTTTAATATTAAAAAAACAAAACATTTTATTTACATAAATTACAGGAAAGCACAAACTGTTTTTACCAGTCTACATTAACACGTCCTTTTATATTGCCTAGTTACCTACTTTTCATCACAATCACTATGGTTAATCACATATTTTATAGGACAGAATGGCTATGTTTATTTCCTAGTATATATATTTTTTTGTCTACGACATTTGGATATGTTCACAGAACTGTAAGTACAAGATAAGAATAGCCTTTTGTTTTGTTTAACACTATTGCTTCACAACCACCCATTTGACAACAAGACTCTTTAGGACAAGGCACGATGCATTTAATCACATCTACTGTATCTGTAAACCAAGAAGATCACAGCATATTAAATCTATACAAAAAGGCTTTACAATTGATACATGCTGCTCGCTGTAGGAACATCATTTAGCTTTCACAGTTAAAGAGTTCCCCTTGCCACTGTCAGTCAGCCTACCCAGACAGAGTTATCTTTCTGCAGCATGTTGAATGGCATGGGGGCTCGCTCATACACGGCTCTGTTTGATGGACGGGTGATGGCACGGTGTCATGGTGTGCTTAGAGAGGAACATTTTTTCACAAAGAGGATGTTGTAGAGTCTACCACCTCGCGACCATTACAAACTGCTGGCACGTAGTTAGAGGCTGATCCTGGGAGAGGAAAATCAGTGGTGTTAGCCAAGCAAAGGTTTTCACTGCTAAGAAACATAACTGATCAGAGACCAGATTGTGAGCAAAAGTCAGAAGCAAAATTGCGTGCTGGTTAGAGCTAGCTTCTTTCACAGTTTCAACATTTTTACAAGCTTAGAAGTGGAGGAAAGTAACGAGTAACTATATTTACAGTATTATATACTAGTAGTCTAAGTAAGTATACTTAAGCACATTTTTTAAAATACTTAACGTTACTTGAGTGCTTCCGTTTTGGTTACCTGATATGTCTACTCCACTTATTACTTAACATTTACTGTGTACAACTACTTTACTGCCTCGGCTCTGCATTCAAAACATACAACCAGCTGATAAAATGCATTGTTGTGCATTGTTACAGATTAAACTACTCACTTTACAGCACTAAAATGCTACTTAACACATGAACGCATCAGTAACAATACTCTGATATATATTGTTACATTAAAGATTAATTTCAAATGACTAAGATGTCTTTAGTCCAGATGAAGTAGTGATGGTTGAACTAGACATTAAGCCTTTAAATGCACAGTTGTAGTTAAGACAAAAAGCAGTCTGAGCTCTCCCACACTCTTGACAAAAGAAAAACACTCAGTGCACAAGCAAACTTTGTGTCTGTGTTTAGTTATTAAGTTGGTTTTGTGAATTAGTTGTGTTTATTAATGAGCTTCAGATAAGAGTTACTCTTATCCAACATGAAAAGAAACAATGACTGAATCTTAATTGCTTAGCCACACTGGTGCAAAACCAAAGAAAAATAAGCTGAAAAAGCGTACAGTAATGCAGGTTTTTAACTTATGGTGGTGCTTTTGATGTATGTAGTTGTCTTTTTGATCGCATTGTTATTAATTCAAAAGATTTTAAAGATTGACAACTGCATTACATTGCCATGGCCCATGAGCCTTCCTTGTTCAAGTTCAATCTGTTAACCATTTCCAACTTTAATATCTATCGTACATGTATCTTTTTGAAGAAATTTGACGTTTCATTAGTACAGCTTACTTAATACATTTATCAACTACAGCTAATATTAGGATACATTGTAAATCTTAGAGGGGAGGTTTTACTTTAAGCCCTCTCTGTTTTTACCTCTCCTGCACAATCTATGCTATTTTGGTTGTTATATACTTTTGTTTTCATCACTTACTTTTTGATAATAAACTAAACTAAATTGTGTATGTCCTATTTTGGAAACATCAACTGTTGATAGCTATGGTCGTTGATAAAATTGCATAAAGAAAAATACATTTCTATGATATGGTCAAAATTTGTGATGAAATTTCCAGTCAGAAACATTCATTAACATGGTTGCCTTTGTGCTGGTGTTTACAATTTCTTCACAGTAATAGACAGTACCAGATGAAGAGGATACCTTTAGAGTAGTTGGAGCTGGGAACAGAGGCGGAGGCAGAGCCAGTGGCAGAGGCAGACACTGTGGCACTGAAGCGGTTGGCTGTGACTCTCAGTGAGGCCACATTTTTCTGGGGCTGAAACAGGATGATGTGCACTTTGGGGGCAAAGAGGCAGCCGAGAACCACCGAACCACTCAGACTGACGGAGATGCACATGGTGGTGGTCTGCACCTGTGAGGAGACAGAGAGTGTGTGATGATTATTACTATATCAGTTGAAACTTGGATTTTCTCCTTTTGTCTTTAAAAAAAAACTAATGAAGTTTGTTCAAAGGCCTCTTGGCCACGGCACTCCAGACACACCTGTTACTTCACTACAGCCTGTAATCCAGGCAGTTCTCACAGTTTGATTTGTGTCCTATTTTGGGGAGGACAAATATTTAATCCAATCAGTGGAATTCCCTCTTGCCCCTTTTGTAGTTATCCCTAAATAATTAAAAAGCCTCTCCCAAAGCAACCATCTTTTTGTACAATGTTTGTGTGTGTGTGTGT
Source organism: Etheostoma cragini (assembly GCF_013103735.1). Classification (NCBI taxonomy): domain Eukaryota; kingdom Metazoa; phylum Chordata; class Actinopteri; order Perciformes; family Percidae; genus Etheostoma; species Etheostoma cragini. The sequence continues at coordinate 16,022,827 of NC_048410.1, forward strand.
TTTCATTTACAGTATATATTTATATAAAATAATTATTGATATATATTGTGCACCTTCTTTGCTGATCATCATATCATTGTCTTTCAGCACACAAAAAACCTCTCCTCCTACTCTCACCTTGCCTGGCTTCACACAAGAGTCACAAATTATCTTTGTGGCCTTCATCTTTCCTACCACATCCTAACTACTCAGTCATAACCATAATTATCTTGTAATGCAAATAAATACATAAATATTTAGCATTATCGTGTTGGCCTCTTTAGAATGAAATGGTGTAGGGTTATGTCTTAACTGCAACTTTTATTGGTTTCTTGTTTTCAAGACGGCCATTGTTGAAAAACATTTAAAAGAATGTATGGCCTTTAAACAAATGTTTTTTTCAATTCTGACCTCATATGAATATATATCATCATGTGCTAAATTGTATTTAGTAGCTAACATTTTTCAAATATTGAGGATTTGTCCTAAATTTGCCCAAAGCTGCCATATTTTGCAGTCATACAGTTATTATTGTAATTATTTGCAAATATTTCCATGTTGAATTGTGTATGTGTATACGTGTGTGCGTGGGTGCGTGTGTGTCCGTGTGTTCGCACATGTGCATGGATGTGTGTGTGTGTGTGTGTGTGTGTGTGTGTGTTTGTGTGTGAAGTTTTAAATTATGAATATTAGCTATTCTAACTGTATCTGTATGTAGATAAATATGTGGGCAAGAAGAGTAATGTGGAATAAGCACAGCTCGCTGTCCTGGAAAGTCAGGGCCTTGTTAGTCATATTTGAGCTGCTAATGTGAGCTGACTGCTGGGGTCATCTTCCAGAGCAGCATCTCTTCCCACCCCACTGGTTACCCCTGCAGTCCAGGAACTTCTATTTGCAGAACCACAGCATGATGTTTAGGAGGGATTTCCTAAACACACAACACCAGCACTGCAGAAATATGCAAAGTCATTAACTAGTGAAAAGACCATCAAGACTGCGGGTAATATTGCTTCACTCTTTTGTCTGCAGGTCCTTATCTCTTTATACCATGAGGCTATTTCCATTTAACAGTTCTTTATATGAATAATAGAAAATAATGTAGAACTGTATGAACCCTTCTGTTCTTACTTTAAAACTGACAACAAAGAGAATGAGGTTGTACTTTTACTTAACTCAGTGCCTTTTTATACATTGTATTATATCCCTTAATTAATGTTATGTTTTTGTTAACTAAATACAGCATTCCATATTGTTTTTCAACAGATGCATTTAAATTTGGATATATCTGCATGCTATCAATTATTTTCTATGAAATTATTTTTATTTTATTTCCATACTGCAGTTTCTTATATTTTATTTAAAGTAAAACAAAATGTATAAATGAATGTATAGTTACCCAATATTTAGTGCTAATATGTCAGGCCTTGACTATTTACATACTGATTATGTTTCAAATAAGAATGAAATGTACGGTACATGCAGATATTTGCCTAATAAAAACATTTCTGAAAGTAAGAGAGTATCTGTTTCCATCTATGAAACCTTGAGTTCATCATGATTCACTGGCCAACAAGGCTAGTCTCTCATTAGAATATGTCTGTGCTATCCAACTCTAATTTTAAATGTGGCAACTGAAACTACATCCATTATTATTGGTGTCACACACAACCAAACATCAAGGTCTATGTTACAGTGCCAAATCTCTCATTCTTTCAACAACTCTTTTTATTCTACAATGTTCGGCCAGTCTTATAAATCCCACTAGGAATCAGGAAAGATAAAGGTTTTTGGTTCATGGTTTGGGTGCCAGGAGGGCTGATCACTACAGACATGAAAAGCCTGAGGTACCTCATGATGATACAAAGCTTGTGTGATCTATACCTCCGCCCAATCGGTTTGCAGAACCATGGCCTTGTTACACACCCTGACCAAATGTTGTGGCAGTAGCCATCGGTGCTAATAACGTACATGGCCTGTCAGCTTTATGCCTGTTGTTATATACTACATGGATACATGAAATTGTCCTTGCGGCTATACATTTTCTACTTGGAAAAATTACATGCATATTCTTGTTTTTGGCCCGCTGCAGCATTTCCAACAAGTCTAGTAATAGTTCAGCCCATTTAATGTCATTTGTATGTCAATAGCATTTGTGTAAATGCAAAAGCATTTGTGTAAATGCAAAAGTCTCTATCCCCCTGTAACAACTCTGCAGCTGATATGTCATTTTCCCAACTAACTCTTGTTGAGACAGTGCCACAAAATAAAACAGCACTCCATGTCCTTCCTTACAATCATATTTAGTACAGGTCACAGTGGTATGTGGTGAGTCACTACATAGGGCCAGTTATGATTTAGTCTTGGCATCTATTAACAAAGAACTGAATATCTCCAAAAATCATCATTTGCACTTGAAATGTGTCATGAAACATTTAGTAATGCCACGATTCAATGAATCAGTTTGAGTCATTAAGTATTTCTATCTTTATATTCTAGTCTGATCTGTCTCCAGAATCTTTGTTCTGGTCTTGAAAGATCCTCCAGCCCACATGAAATGAAAGCTTGCTCTTTCATGAGTCAGTCTCATGACAGTGATCAAATGGAATGTGAAAGTGACACCTTCCATAGGAATAATACACACACTAGGGATTCATTTATATACTTTGTTTACAGTATTCCACAACAGTGAGCTTTAGACATTTCTAGAAATATAAATTATAAAAACTAATTTTCATAGTTACCCTGTAGTCGCTGGCAGTTACATAGAAGATGGGTTGGAAAGCAAGCCAGATGATGCAGGTGGTGTACATGGTGAAGCCAATGAACTTGGCCTCATTGAAGTTTTCAGGGCACTTTCGTGTCTTGAAGGCGTAGACTGTGCAGAGGAGGATAAGGATGCAGTTGTAGGTGAGTGACAACAGCATGCTTGAGTCCCTGCTGCTGCACTTTAGGGTGACAATGTCTCTCCTCTCCGGGCTCACCTCCTTCTGAACCCCTGGCACTTCCACGAGCAGCCAGATAACAGCCACCAGCAGCTGGCAAGAGATAAGAGCGCCGCAGATCGCTACCTGGGAGGCTGGGCTGATGAAGCGTGGTCTCTGGGCTCCATCCTTCACCCCGCTGAAGATGCGAGCAATACGGTTGGTCTTTGTTAGAAGAGCTGAGTAACATACGGCGAATGAGGTGCCCAGGCCAAGTCGACGTAGGGTGCAAACAGTAGTGGAAGGTTTGGTTATGTAGATGAAGGTCATGAGGTAGCACATCAGCACTCCCAACAAGAGGATGTAAGAGAGTTCACGTCCACTTGCTTTAACTACAGGCGTCTCATTGTGCTTGAGGAACAGGCCCACTACTGACAGAGTACACAGTATACCAAGGCAGGAGATGGTGACAGGCCCAATGGCCCACACATCCTCCCACCGGATGTATTCTTCAGGAAGATCATAGCATCCAGTCAAGTTAGCCAGGGGCCACTGACCGAAGCTGCAGTCAGCACAGGTAAACTCATCCTGCAGGTACTGGTAGGGCTGACAAGGGATACAGATCCAGCAGCACACATCTCCAGGCTGCATGCTCTTCACCTCGTTCTTCCTGCAGGGGTCACTGCACTGGGATGTAGGTGGAACAAGGTCAGGCCAGGGTACCAGGCTGGTGTTCAGGGTCAGGTTCTGGTCCCAGTAGCCCACCTTCCTGTAGACAAACTTCCCCTCTTCTTGGTGGTAATGAAAGATGTTGTAGCGGCTGATGCTGTCACCAAAAGAGTCAAAGCGCACCATATTCTGTGTGTCCACAGGTCTGAATGGAGCTGTCGGGAAGGAAAAATATAGCAACATTGTTTTAAAGGATCCATAAGAGACAATAAGACAAGGATAATACAAAATAAAAACACTTTTCAATATCTAACTCAGTTATGTGATGTTTGTATATACACTACTATGCAATTCTTCACCCTGCTAAAGGATGGTTTATAGTAGTAATATTATTAATAACACCAGTGGAATTGTACTTTTTATTAGTATTGTCATAGGTTTTTAAAAATATTAAAATGAAACAAAAATATTAAAGTCACTGTCCTTGTAATGTAATGTGCTCAATTGCTGTAAATACTCACCACACTCATTTCCTGACATTTAATCCAAATATGAGTATTCATTCATTCAATCAAAATCAAATATTCTCAATATAGTATGTTCTAGGTTGGTGTTTGTATTATAGTTTTTAATTGAATAATAACAAAACCATTTTCAGTGCCGCAGAAGCAATCAATTGATGTCTTAATCCAGTGCCATGCTTAGTTGTGCCCCCTGTTGGCTTTACACTATAAATGTTCACAATGAGCTTAATCACGTTCTCAGCTATTTAAAAATAGAATTCTTGTTTCAGGGAAACATTTTGTCTGTGTTCCTTGCTGCTGTGCTTACCTTCAAACTTGGTCTTCAAGATGAACTCCTTATAGAACCTCTTGCCGTTACCTGGTTTCATGGCATCACAGATCTTGGATGTGTTGGAGCATACAGCTTGCCTCATGTTGTGCAGAGCATAGGCCATGGCATAGACTGCATTTACCACAAACATGATCTTGGACTCCTGCTCAAAAGCCCCATCTCGTAGACTGTGCTCACTGCAGCCAGGTTCCTGGAGGCTACAGCCAAAGCGGTGCTCCCAGAACTCTTTAAACCATGGGTTTCTTGTGTTGGTGTATGGGTTGAGCTTGGTGAAGTAGTCTTCAAACTCTCTAATTGGATAGGAGGCCAGCTCGATGGTGAAAGCCCTGTCTGCTGCCGTCTCGCTTCCCCTCACCACACTCTCCTGCGCCCCCCATCCATCGCTGGCCACCCAGGTGAACGTGGCGTTCATGCGAGCAGCAGCCACCAGCAGCTCACGGGCATCTTCACTGCGTGCGAAAACAATGACCACCTTGGCGTTGGACTTTTGCTGTAGAGCGCGGATCACATTATCGTAGCCCTGGCGGTTCATGGAGCGGCTCACTTTGGCTGAAGTGGCAATGCAGATTTGGCGAGTGCGGGCCTCCTGTTGGAAGGCATCAATGCCCGTCTCCCCATAGTCGCCCTCTGATGCTACTGTTGACACGTAGGTCCAGTTGAAGAAACGCAAGATCTCGGCAATGGCCTTGGCTTGGTAGAAGTCAGGGGGGACAGTGCGGGCAAAGTAGTCATAGCGGGTTTTATCGCTGAGCTTTGAACTGGTGGAGGCATAGCTTATCTGAGGGATCTGAAACAATCGCAGGAGGTTGGCCACCTGCACAAAGAGAAGGTAAATATTCCATTAGGTCACTTTTATTGGCTCTAGTGTCATAGTATGGAATGACACAATAACTCTCTGTGGGTTCATCAATACGAGCAACCTCTGTCACGTCACACAGGTAATTTTATCCATTGTTATTCTAAAAATATTGATTATAGCCAATTTAATAGATCTAAAGTGATACAGTTGTTATTGTTTGTGCAGATTACATGCATAAAAAGTTTTTAATTTTACAAAATTCTTGTGGTAAAGTCATATTAGCTTTCTTTTTACTGTCTTTCAAATTGACATTTTCTTACAAAATGCTGCTACATTTCAAATCAAGTCTTGTTAAGCTTTTTACTTTTCAGCTTGAAGATATCCATCAGGTTTGTTGGTGAAATGGAGCCCTGAAAAGGTAGAGCTGCTGTCTGATGTGCTTCAGCTCTGAGGCCGAGACTGGCAGCGGAAACAGCGACCATTCAATGTCCCTCTATCTCAAACTGTTTACTCTGTCAGGGATCCACATCACCAGCAGCTAGTGCCACAAATCCCTTCACAGAGAGTGCCAGATAACAACAGCAACAATGGTGCAGAGATAAGTATTTTTGCGGTTTTTAAAGCCATCCTGTCAAGTCATTAAAGTCTCATGACAGTTTCTGTCAGATCTGATGCCCACCTCACCTAGACAAGTATAATGATTTTTCTTGAGGAGATGCTAGTTGGTGATGCTGAGTTGAACAAGGCAGGATGATAATCTATAAACTGAAAACACAGCGAGGCATCCGTGTTGGACACCAACACGATGAAATGATTGTCAGAGTAACATAAAATCAGGGCAATTATTTCCCCACAAAGCATCACGAAGCTAACTATAACAGAGAGCTGGTGAAAACTTGGCATTTTGTAGGATTTCCTCATGAGACACAGTGGTGATTAGTGAATAGCCATTAGTTTCAATATGATTGCACCATCCCTCAGGAATCGTTGTTTGCCTGGACACTTCCCAAACATGGCATCCCAATGGATGTAATTGGAACCTTCCACACTTACACTGATTCTTATTAAAAGTATCGTGCTCTATTACAGCATTTTCATATCTTTTTTTATCAGTGTTTTAAGCTGTATGTACACTTGGATCATATTTTTCTACATTTTGTGCATGCCCTGAACATGTTACTCAACAATATTTTTTCAGTCATTCTAGCACCATGACTCTACGGGCAGAGGTGTCAAGTAACAAAGTACAAATACTTTGTTACTTGACAAAGTAACAAAGTATTTAAGGTAATAGTTACTTACCTTACTAAGTTAAAATTGTAGATATCTTATTATTTTACAGCAGACCTTTTACTTCTACTACTTACATTTGGGGGGGTGGGGTAGTGCACTATAGGCCCCTGTGGCACGGCCTGAGCTTTTGTCCTTAATGGAATTTTTTTTCCCCTTATATACTCTAAGTAGTTTTGAAACCAGTACTTTTACACGTTTACCTGAGTAAAAAGCTCGAGTTGATTCTTCAACTTCTACAGAAGTCTTTTTAAACCTTAGTATATATACTTCTACCAGAGTGATGAATGTGAATACTTTTGACACTTCTGTATTGGGGTGCCAAATCTACTCTGTCGGTCAGTTGGTCAATCACTTTGGTCCAAACTGAAATATCTAAAAAAAACTATTGGATATGTATATGTGGTGCACACATTTATGTCCCCCTAAAGGTGAATTGTAATAACCTTGGTGATCTGCTGACTTTTCATCTAACGCCACCAGCAGGTAAATGTTTTAATTTGTCTTATCATTATAATCTGTCTTCTTCTTTATCTTGTTTTCAGCTTCACCTGTATTTGCTAAATTGCCAATGTTAGCAACGTAACGCTATACTTTTTTAACATTGATTAGCCATGTTCAACATTCATCTTACAAACGCTATTTTTTAAATTACAAACAAAACAGAGTATAATCTAATACATTAGATCTACATCTAATACCTGCGTACATTACTGGACTGAGACTGAGACTACTTGGCATTGAAAGAGCAATGCAAACACACATTTGCATCAGAAATTACTGACATTAACACAAATCTTCAAGCAATCATGCGCCTCAAGCTAAAACACCCCAAAGACAAGAGCTAGGGGAACACACAAGCACACTACAAGTTCTTGAGGGCATGAATGGAATAAATCTGATTTATTTAGACAAGCGCACTGCACCCTGCAGTACTACACTCCACTGTTAATAGCAGAATAGAGGGTAGAGGTCTCATCAAATTACCCACTGAGAGACGTGATATCTGTTGTTCTGGTTTAGGAAACCTGCATTTACTTATTCATTATGTTGCCTGGGATATATACAGTATTTTGTATGCAGCAGAGTAATATATAAGCAGCCACACAGAGTCAGTCAGTCATTCACACTTGCATAGTAATAAGGTGGTTTCCTCTTGCAGGATTTTCAGACAGGCAGTTGGCCTTCACCAATAGATTCTTGGAGAAGCTTGACAGCACACCTTTCAGGACGTTACTGGAGTGTGTGACAGTAACCGTCTGTTCATCCTCATGTGGTGTGTCGCCCTCGCTCTTTCCATTGACAAGTCAGATAAGAACACAATCACAGTAGCCTACTGGCTCAGGGGTATTATACTGTAAATGTGCTCTCATTGCTTGAGACTCCAAACTTTCATTCCTTAATTAAGTCCCGCCACTGTTGACGGTAAAGTGTGCAAGGAGCTTTGACTTTGACTGATACTGACTTATTCAAGACTTACACTAACCTTTATCATAACACATACCCAGAACTCTAGACTCTAGAGCCCAGTTTAGCTTGTTTGGATTATCAATGCAGTATTTTGAAGCACCAATTAGGTGCCCTTCATGGTCCACTGGTTTAAAATTCAAAAGAGGTCCTTAAATGTGGCATACCATATCTTGGACCACAGTGTTTAAAAAATAATTAGACAGATTCACACCACAGCTTCCCTGTATTAGAAGGTCTGATTAGATTTGAAGGCACACTGTAGTGTATATTATAATATAGTAATATAGATATGCCCTATTAAATGCATTGATTGTACAATATTTTACACAAAAAAAATAAAGCTACTGCACAAATAGCATATGACATTATTTGTCAAGGCTTGCTTGGTAGACAGGGACTTAACGTCTACTCCTGGACTAAACATATTCAATATTCAATTAGTTTTTAATTCATTCAATCACATTGAGTGTAAATTCATGTATAGGTATTGTACTAATACTGTATTGTAGCTTATGTCATATTCTTCATGTTGACGAGAGATTGTGTAGAGTCAGTTTGTTCGGATTTCACAGTAGACGGAAACTAAGTTGCTGGTTTTCTGAATGGGATTTAAGTGCCTTTAATTAAATTACATTTAGGACTATTTATTCATATCTCGCACTGCACTGTAACTGCAATTATATTCTGTAAATTAAATACATTTTTATTGTTATTATTATTATTATTATTTAGATACTGTGGTCTTTTATTATTTTCTTGTGTGTGTTTCTTATATCTTGTTTTAATGCCTTTTATGTTTTATGCAATGCAGTCTGAATTGCCTTGTTGTCGAAAGGTCTTATATATATATATAAACTTGCCTTGCCTAAGATCCTAAACAGAATGATTTATGGGCAGAGTTTTACACTAAAAGGCTGTTTTCATATTCACATGCCAAAGGAGGAAAGTTTCTCTGTGCTCACCTTAAATCTGAAATGTAAGGTCAGAGCAGTATTTGTCATGTTACAACTAACTTGTAAACCAATCGTGGTCCAGTTTGCAACTGGTGAACACAAACACTGCGATTCGACTTTTAAAGGATGTAGTCTTGTGTCCAGCAGATCAACTTTCTATATGAAGAAAATGTGCATATTCTTACATATAGGAATTTTTAATGAGGGAGAAGTAGATGTAGTTTTAAGAAATGTCACGTGTTAATATGAAGTCCTTTGTGGAGAAAACATACTTGGCAGAAATTATTATTCAAAGCACATTTTTTTCAATATTCTAAATACTGCCTCAAGGCGATATTTAACTAAAGAATTGCATTTATTCTGGACAACAAGAAAACACTTGAGAATCACATATGGTCCCCTTTCCCTCACATTTAGCATCACTTTTACACTTCTCTATGTTCCCATTATGAACACAAGCTTCCAACAAATGTATTACATGACAGCCCGTCAACAATATTGGGTGTTTAATGTTTACAGCATGCTGTGTTTAGGTCTACAGTCATATCCCACTATATGGTAGAACTTTCCTGTGAATCTACTGCAATAACTAAGTAAGTAATACTTTAAAGTAATTATACATGTCAAAAAAGGTAAACTGCAGTGAGCGCTAATATTTCAAGGACAAAGGATACAGGTAAAATGGGAAAGTGAGATTATATTAGTACTGGTGTCTAGCTTTGGAACAAACTAATAAATATGGTATGTTTGTCAGTATCTGTTTAGTCGATATCATCATCACAAAATCAATAGAAAACACTGCATGCAAACAACATTTTAAAGATCCTCCTCTCCTTTAGACATAATAATCCATAAGCTATCTGAGTTTGAAGTCAATGCTTGGTATGATGTGTATAAGATGCATCTTGAGGAGCAGTATTATGGGATTCCAGGATGAGACAGCTGCATGGGCAGTCTCTTACTCATGTGTCTGTCATGATGTTTTTCAACATAAAAAGTCCCTAAGGTCCATGTCAAGCTAAGCCCTGCAGTGGATACAGTAGATGGCATGCAGAGTGAAACTTCAGGATGTAGAGTGCACCAACCCTGCCATTTACTGAAGTTCCAGAAATACATGCCATGCATAATGGATTTGATGCACATATTTACTAAGTTTGGTGCAATGTATTCTAATGAACTGTAACTGGTGGAATTAACAGCAAAACATTGGTTACTAAATAAATGCCCTGTGTGAATCCATATAGTGCCCGTTTAATCGCATGCAAGCACGACAACAAGCACAACATTGACATTAGGTAACTTGTTTATTGATGTTATGATTTAATGTGGTAGATGAAGACATATTTATTTAGGTACTCAGTGGTTAATATCGAGTTGAACTAATTTAAACAATGTTTATTCTCAGTGCAGTCTAAATGCAATCAAATTCCCCCCCAAAAAACAGATGTTGTACAAACAGCAGCCCCAATTTTCTGTGCCAAGCTCCAATTTGAGAATGATCTAGTACAGTTTTGAAGATGAGAAATTATTTCTGTACAATCCAAATCACACAAAAATGCAGCAAGGAGGAGCTGTTTGGAGCAGTTTGTGAACAGTGTTTTCTGTAAGAGATGGTGAGTCCCTTATGGGTGGACTTTTGACTATTTTACTTATTAAACCTGTCACATGCACAATTAAGATAAAGGGGAAAAGCCCTTAAAATCTAAGCCTGTATAACTGAAGTGGTATCAGTTCCAATAAAGATATGAGAATCCATATCTTATAATTCCAAGATAGCATGTTGATAAATCATTTGAACATGATTACTGGCATAAGTGGCATGCAATATATGAAACACCATTACACCAAGGAACACCAGTGTGACTTAATTAAACCTTTAGCCAAAGATGCCTTTTCTGTGCTCATATACTAGTGTGTTCTCTCTTAGACAATTTGAGGCAAACTCAATCCCCAAGTATGAATCTCTTCACTATGATTGTGCTCCATCCGAAGCTAATTCTTTTAAATTGGAAACAGGATCAACGCCTTCACAATGCTGCACACCTCTAATGCAATGACTCGTTTGCAATTGTTTTTGCCAACTGATATCTCTGCTCCAAGAATATCTATCTGTTCATATCACTGCCAGTAGAGGAAAACCATAGCAATAGACTGTTATACAGCCTGTGCCATTTCATTATATCTGCTGGATCAGCTACCCATCTGTCCTACAGCTGATGGTGACTTTTTTTTATTTGAAGCAGTTTTGGTGGATCCTGCCGGCCTCTGTTTTAAACAGGATGTAAAAAGGTGTAATCCTATTTTTCTATAAATTATTTGTCCTCAACTAATTCAATCAATTGTCCTTCTAGACCATACAAAAGAGAGAGAATGACTACTGCTCCATGATTCTAAATTGTGTCCATGCCTTTGAACATATCCCATTAGCTATCATTTTAATACATAAACACTCCTGGACCCTGCACCCAACTAATCCAGCTCTTGAAAAGAAATCAAATAACCGTGTATTCCCCAAAATGTCTAACAGTTCATTCTGATATTTACAACTACAACTACTGCTACTGCTACTGCTACTGCTGCTACTTATACTACTACTACTACTGCTGCTAAGGCTACTGCTATCCTAATTCTTTTTGTTGTTTTCATGGGAATAGACAATTAACCCTGTCTCATAGAAATTACATTCATGTAAGACTAATTTGCCACAGCAAATCATTTATGGACATGTCTTGGTACAATGAGAAACGTTTCATGTTATACCAATGTTTTTTATGTAGACTACAATCTCTCATCTTCTTGTATCATCTTATGTTAAAACAAGATAAGTATTTTTTTTAAGAAGATATTTTTAAGTACACATAAAATGAATGGTGAAAACATGGATCACTTGATATTATAAATGAGAAAATAAAACCTAATTTATATAAGACAGTGTTATGTTTTAATTTGAAAAAATGGGTGGTGATAAAACTTATATGAGGCCCTGTTTGGTGAAGGGAGGGGATAGCACATTTATTGGCAAGTAAACTCAATGTGTGCTGCATTTGCAGACACCCACACACACTAACATAGTGTAGATGCACACATACAACAAAAGCCCTAACAAAAGGGATATCAGTTTTATTAGTGTGTGTCTGCTGCGTTGAAATATTCAAAGCAGCACACGCACATAAACAGATTTGTTTTATACATAAGAGTCATACTTCACATATTCATGTCTGTGGGTCAGAGCTGCAAACTAATATTAGAGCTCATAGGTGTGAACGCAGCAGCAGAAAGAAATGTCTTGATCTACTTGCATGTGTAATTTCTGGAGAAGACAATTCTTCACATTAAACTTACATATTTTATTTCCTCCCACCTGCAAAAACAATGCTCACCACAAGAGCGACCTTTCGAATCCACTCTCAAGTACAAGGTTACATTTGAGAAAAATGTTCCTCTTTATAATCTCCTTACCTTGAAGCCTTGAAATATCACTTCTAGCCTCTAGCACTTGTGAAATAGACCTAAAAAGTCCAGTAATTTTTCACCGTTATTGAGACTGGTGTGATCCTGTCACACACTGTTCTAAATAGCAGCCGCAGGTTCTGAGCAAAGACTGATAATGTATTCCTGTGATACCGTGTGAAAAAGACAACAGCTCTATAGACAGACAAGATGAAGAAGCATCTGGAAATCGATAGGCTTGCAGTATCATTGACCGTGTGGGGACCTGACTCTAACCAACCTTCCAGTCATTACAATGGTTCCCTTCACTTTGACTGACATTCTGATGTGCTAATTAGAGAGCCGAGCTGTGTTCTCCGAATGTGCAAAAAATTTCCAGTTCAAAAACAACAGTCTCTAGGAGAGGAGGCGAGGGGAAAAATTCAGACATAATATCATGATAAACAAGAACCTTTTGAAGTTAACACCAAAGCAACGATTTTTTTTCCCACCAGAAACACAATAAAGATAGAACCCTCTCCAGTTCCTCTGCACGACACATAAACAGACTTAATAAACCACTGCAAACCAAAAATATTAAACATCAATATATGGCAGGACAGATATGAACTCTTGTGACCTGAAATTGTTGCCGACCTTCCCTGCAGCTTCAGCAGTGGTTTTACAGAGTTTGGTAATGGTCTTAAAGGATTTAGTGGTTGTTTTTATCTCTTAGGATATTACATTTTGTGGATACTCGAGTCTCAATAACTATCATCTGAGGAAAGAATGGCTCATACAGTACTGCAATATTACATGGAGAAAGGCGATCCTGCAAAAATTCCATAGTTTTTTAGTAATTATTACTACACAAATACTTAATGCACTTTTCTTTTTTGTTTGCATGTTTGTTAAATTATTTCAGGATGTGTGCAACAGTTTGAGTGTGGATTGTACAAAAAGTAATTTGCGTATCGTCCATGTTAAAGACAAAGTTGGGATTATTCCTCTTAACAGATTTCAGCTTTTACTGTGTAAGTTTTAACGTTTTGTGGCTTGTGAATTTGAAGCTACACATCTTTTAAATGTAATTTTGCAGGAAAAGGTGTGGGAATAGTTCAAAATGGTTTAATTGTTCTTTTTTCTCATTATGGCTCAATTTGGCTTGGTGAAATGTATAACTGTCAAATGTGTAGGCTGGTAGGACTGAGTCATCATAGTCAATTCTATTTAAATGACATCCCATATGACATAAAAGACCGTTTTCACAAAATGCGAAGATTGCAGGCAATACAACATACACCAAGATGAGCAAAAATATGATGAAAGTCTCTTGAATATTGCTGGGCTAATTAAGAAGGCTGAGGAGAAACTGGCTCGTCTCCCACCATCTTTCCCACATCTCATCCTTGGCCCCTGTCACAGGCAGTGTCAGGCTCCTCTCCACACGCAGGTGGACACATCCTTGCCAACCAATGGAGACGCCCCCCCACAGATGGGAAAAGCAGCTTTTTTTTAAAGTTCCTTTAGACCATCCCTGGCACTTCTCCTGCTCAGTTTTTTAACGCTCCTCATCCCCACAAAGTGCTTCTTTGGGATAAATAGGGACTGTGTAAATCAGTGACCTTTCAAAAAACTCTCACCATAGGCTTCTCTGCGCTCTCACGGGTTGGTTCATTATAGCGGCCAATGGAATTTAAGGGTGCTAACAAAGAGGCTGTTGAGTGCTGTGACAGTAGAGGTATGTATTCAAATTCAATCTCAAAAGCATTAAGATCCTCTTTGTGACTGTATGGTCGCTAAAGACGTATTCACAGGGAGACACACAGTCCTTTTCATGCTTCTTAAAAACATGCTGTTCTTTTGTCAAAGCATCATAAGTGTTACAGGAGGAGAAGATCTATACTCTCCACTTCATTCTAAGTGGAGAAACCTAGAGTTTACAGGAGGCTTTGAATGACGGTAAGGTGGAATCTCCTGTTCAGTCTGTCTGACTGTTCTGTCTACTAGTGTACCCTCCATTCAACTTCAACATGCTGACACAAAACATTCATCATTACAGATTCATCACCACAGACTCATGGCAACTTTCTAAGGTTGGATCATATTCAACATTGTTTTAGCAGACAGTAACATATAGAAGTGGCTTCAATGTTCAACTTATTCAAACAATTAGTGCTTCCCATATATTACTTACTGTGAGGAGATATGGGATATTTTAAATCAAATACAACTCCAATTTGCATACTCAAAAATTATAAAAGATTTGGTCTTTACAAGTATTTACATTAGCTATTTGGCACAACATTCAAATGGATGTAGAGACTTGTACAGATCATGTATTAAGAAAGACACTACCTGTAAGGATTCAAACATTGTTCAAAGGAGTACTTTCATATTTTGGGGGGAAAACATATTTGCTTTCTTTTCAAGAGTAGGTTGAGAAGAAGATCAATACACTCATGAATATTCTCCCTTTTGCTTTAATATGGATTAAACAAACAAGATAAAAATGTGTGAATTAGTTATACACATATTTTTGACTTTTGGACTGAGCCAGCTGTTTCCCAGTTATTCCAGTCTTTATGCTTAACTCAGCTAACTGTCTCCAGCAGCCTGATATCACAGAAATCTGCTATGTGAAATTGTTACAACTTATAAACACAGCATTGCGTGGCAAACATGTAATGTGTCAGAAATATGTGCTTGCCAATGGAAAGTCAATTAAGATCCTTTGTTGTGGAGGGCATTAGATTTAACACAGCCCTGTCTGAATGGGAGAAGGACAGGGTGGATGGACGGGTCAAACAAACAAGAGACTTTCTCCCAGGAGACTGCTGTTTGTGTCCTGTTTAAACCCAAAAGTAATCAATGACTAAGTTAAAATATGTAACACACTTAACTTACATCATGTAGCCTACATAACAAACACTTATGTATTTTACCCCAAACTTATGTATTTTACCCCATGTTCTTCTCCTGAACCTAACCAAGTTTTGTTGCCTTGACCAAATTGTTTCTAAACCTAAACCGCCACGTAATGCGGTGTTAAGAAGTCGTGGTCATTTCTTGTACTTTGGTAAGGCTGTAGCTCATATTTAACAGAGAAGCACGTGTGTTAGCTATCTTCTTATTTAACTCTCTTTGGCAAATAAGGATTTCACAGAAATCCAGTCCTTTAAAATTACAGCTAGCGATAAGATTTAAAAGAAATGTGATTGTTTAAGGAAAACAACCAAAAACAAGGATGTGTGCTACAGTACATGGGTGAATTGTTGTAGTGAGAACTAACAAGTCATAGCACACTGCAAACTGATTACCGAGTTAAAAGTCTCAAAATAACTATATTTCCGCATTAGTGTGACACAAGGACTTAGCAAGACTTAATGGCTGAGAGCATTGTAAGAAGTGCATAGAAATATTAAGATGTGGCTTCTGCCTATTCATCTGTGGTTTTTGACCTTGTGGCATATTGTTTTCTATTTGGCTTTATTATTTATTTATAATACATTTATTTATTAGAAATGAATTGCTTAACTGAACATTTTCAACAGCTATACTTACAAGGCCATCTTCGTACAGTCGTGTTTACACTTAGGCTGCATAAATACTGTTTATTCATAAGCAGTGATTCAGTCATCAGGAGCTCCAGGGGTAATAAAAAATATTCATGTTATGCTTAATGTATGTACATTTCCAACATTATCTAGACTGTATGTGGCGGGATGAAATTGTAAGATTTAAACCAGCCACTCTCCAGTGTCCCTGAGTGTGATGTCACAATAATAATGTTAGGGAGCGGGGCCAGAACCTTTACCAACCAACCACTAAAGTTTCCTTAGAGCTGGGTGTTGAGCACTGGAAACCAAATACATTTTTGTGAAAAAAACAACAATGTATTGCATAGACACATTAATTTATACAAAATCCCACCATCTTCTATTTGGTCATTGGTCAAATATAAGAAAATACTAAAATACCAAATAATGTAGAAAAAATAATACTTTGCTTTAACTATTCAGATATATTAAGCAGAATAAAAATGGTGTTTTTGCAAGATCAGGTAAATCAGCATCATTGTAACATATTTTACTAAATGTAATAATATGTTTTATAAGTGATTTTCTATTAGCTGTGGTCAACCAATCGCTACAGGTGCAAGCATAAAAAACATGGAACTGAACTCATTTTATGAAAGGAAATGAGGTTTATTTGACTAAAGAATTAGGTATGTGCTACACCGCTAACGAAAAATCATGTTTATATGTATATAGTTTACTGTTCCAAAGCGTTGGTACAATTTAAAAAATAGAGCTTAATATCTGTGTGTGTGTGTGTGTGTGTGTGTGTGTGTGTGTGTGTGTGTGTGTGTGTGTGTGTGTGTGTGTGATAATGAATGTGTTGTGAACTTAATGGAGAGTTAATGGAAAGTGTAACCCAATTATACCTACACAATTTGTCTCACCAACACTCGTGTGGGGGCAATCAGAATTAATTAATTATGCTCAGCTGCATTGCCTCTGGCAAACTTTCATACGTGTGTGTGTGTGTGTGTGTGTGTGTGTGTGTGTGTGTGTGTGAAAGGTCAGTTTTCTTTGTTAGGCGTAAATGAAATCGCTGACAAAATGATGTTTGTCTCTGTGAATGTTGATGCTTCAAACAGATCCCAAGTGGATTCTTACTTAAGCAGAAGCACACTCCTGCTCAGTAGAAGTGGCGAAGCAAGGCATTTTTGGTAATTATCTGTATTTGTGAAAGTGCAAGTGAGTAAGTGAGTCTGTATGCATCACAGTTCTTAACATTACATGTCATTTATCTCATTTATCCAAAGCAACGTACAATTACTATATATGTCAGAGGTCACACGCCCCTGGAGCAACTAGGGGTTAAGTTTCTTGCTCAGGGACACATTGGTTGATGTTTGCAGTGGGAATTAAACGCACACCACACCCAAACCAAAGGCATGTATCATATCCAATGCGCCATCACCATGCAGATTCAAGATTTTAACAATCCCCAAGTACCAGAATAAAACACTGGATGAAGGAATGATTTAATGATTCAATAAATTCAGTGTGGACTTGTGAGGTATTAAAGTTCGTCAAGTTGCAAATTATTTGAGAAATACTTCAAATTGCAAAATCACTGAAATATTTGAAGAAATTCTATAATTACAAAAATAAAATTAAGAAAATGCAATTTAATGTAACGACTTTGTACAATATAAATGGCTCCGCTCTGACGTAGTTTTAAGATTAGATCTCAGCGATTGGATCACGGTTCAAGGTAAGTGTGTTCCCACCTGTCTGTAGAATGTGTCTTTAAATGCGTCCTCAGTGACCACATGTGATCAGATCTCACTTCTACGCAACATGTGCAATTAAACGCATACATCATTTCCTGGTTGTGTGTGTTTATAAATGTCAGTTGTTCAGCTCACATGAATTTTACATTGGAAAAGGGCTACGGATAACTTGAAAAACCCCTGCCTACAGTCTGGCTGTGTGCCAACAGAAGGATGTCTACTGACGGACAGCGGGACTTATGCAGGAGAGAAAGATGTTTTTAAAGGTCTCAGTGTTTTCAGCTCCCAGTACAAGGTGGAAACTATGTATGTGTATGTGTATGAAACAGGAATATTAAGCTAACCCAAACATTGCTGCTAGACAAGAAAGTGAGAATTAGATTCTGCAAAACCCTGGATTTACAATCATTTACAAGCTAAAATAGAAAATCTTCATGTCTAATGCCAAGGTTTATTTTTTTTCTTGCTTTTTGAGGAATCTAAAGGTTGTGGTTATGGCTTGTAAGATAAAATCATTTGCTAATTTACCTGAATTGAAACATCACTATAGGATCCTCCAATGACCCCAGAGATGGCGAGTGGAACCTCGTTTTGGACGGGTCTGGAGCCATCTGGGCAGATAAAGCCTGGATCATGCACCTTGGTGAGGGAGGCCCTGACGAAATCTAGAGACTGCTCCAGAGCATAAGTGTCCTTCGAGCAGCTGTCCAGGATGTGGGCCCCCAGCTGGATTCCGGGAAGGATGTGCTCGCTGGAGTTAATCTCATCAAGTGCCAGCAGCATGGCTTCCAGTCTCTGGATCCCCCTCGCCTCGTTGATCTTACCACAGTCCTCCATCCCATCACCTTTTTGGTGCACTGGGAAAAGGCCTCCAATCACCAAGTCCCCATCCATGATGATCTCACGTTTGGCCGCAGGTGGTAATCTGGAGATGTTGGGCAGGACCCCTGATATCAGCAGCTCCAGCAGGAGCATGTAGAGAGGCCAATAATGGGCCGAATTGGCCAACGACCCGGGGCATAGCGCTACACTCAGCATGGCAGGATCAGGTAGCAGGATTCAGCTGGCTGAAGTACAAAGGAGCAGAGGTTTACAGCGTCTGGAGGCAGATCACTTTTAAGTCTTCTTTCTTGTGCAGCATGTTTGATATTTCCTGAGTGAATGAAAGAAAATCTAAATTACCAAGTTAATCAAGTATGAAGTGTACATGATTATCTATCTATCTATCAATCTATCTAGCTATCTAACTATCTATCTATCCATCTATCTATCTATCTATCTATCTATCTATCTATCTATCTAAAGTCTTTATTGTCCCATAGGGATAATCATTCCGTTTCATTATTTCTGTTAACATATCCTGGTTGAGTGTGTTTATAAATGTCAATTGTTACTCTCACATAAATTTTACATTGAAAAAACACTGCTTACAGTCTGTTTGTGTGCCAACATAAGGAACTTTCATCTATCTATCTATCTATCTATCTATCTATCTATCTATCTATCTATCTAGCGCTCTTTTTTCTTTCTTTATTTTCGGGTTTAACAGCATCCATGGGAAGAAAATACAATTTACTTTCTGCAATGAGGAAAAAGAACTATTTACAGAGTAAGACTAAGACCATATGTCTCAAAACTTTTCATCCACAGAGTTATTAAAATATAAGAAACAGACACACCTAAGGCATACAGCAGTTTATAAGCTTCAAAACTTTCCTTACAAGTGGTTCTTTACTGTTTTCTTATAGATTTTTGCCAGAACTCTGTTTGTTTTTTCTCGGCCTAATGCGATCAGAAGAAATGTTACAGGAAAATAATGCTTTTATTGGACAGTCTAAACCCAGGACTGTTTTCTCAGGAAGCTGAAATTGGGCTTTGAATCGTATGAGTTACTTTTTAAAGTAAAAAAGAAGTAGAGATTTTTTCAGCCATGCACTTCGGGATTTCTCTGTGAAATCACTCAGTTATCTGAAAAACAAACTCTGCCGAGTGACCACATTAAACGTTTATTGATATTTAAGGCACCTCTCAAGTGAAGCGTTATTTCCAATCTTACAACCGAGATATCACATAGATGGCTGTTCTCTGCAATGGCTGGGTTGGACTGCCGGAAAGAAGGCAGTGAGAGTTGTACGCTAATATACTGTAGATTCCTATCATGTGAAAGTTTCAGGTTTACAACTCACCAGGAGTTTTGTCTGATTCGGTAGGTGGGCAGCCTCAGTCATAGTGCTCTCAGAGAGAGGAAACCAACTGTGTTTCTTTCAAACAACCACACACAAATTCAGTAAACACGTTAATTTAAGCAACCTTTACAAAGACACAATGGACTTTAAATGACCCATAACTTAGTCTTCGCAGAAATCTTATTAACTCATCTTTATCATAGAATATTGTCTGTAACGTTGTTTTGGATTTAGTTTGAATCCAAGTTCCGATTTTAAAGCCGTTAAACTGATACACCTGCAGAGCTTGACTGTAGTTCGTACTATAGAATGTGCTGCCGCTCCCCATGTCATAACTGTAATATGCAGCGGGGAGCTTATTATTGACCTTTTCTATTCTGCCAATCAGTGTTGTCACTGACAACACTGATTGGTAACATTACATTAAGCGTGTCACTTGTAGACACAAATGTATTTTTATTTCTATATCTCTAGTAGCTCTCTTAACAGTCATTTTATTTATTCTGAGTGTGTCCTGTTTCCTGTGTTTACAGAGGCAGAAACCTCTCACCAGGGGTAACACCAACTTCTGCAGCTAAAGATTATCTAGTTTATCTGTGTGTGTGTGTGTGTGTGTGTGTGTGTGTGTGTGTGTGTGTGTGTGTGTGTGTGTGTGTGTGGTTGTGCGCGTGTGTGTAGACATGTTTTCGCTGGGACATTTGAGGAATATCCTGTGCCATTCCAGGAACAGTTCAAGCTACAAAAAAGAGAAACAGTGTAATTACTCTCACTTACACACCTAATTACAATTACATGTCTTAATGTGTGAAATCTGTCTGAAACCTGAGGTGTGTCTTTGACAGTGTAGGTGCAGGTGTTTGATATTGCTACGCCTTTGCCCTATTATTAGAACCAAGGTTAGAATGCAACTTGAAGGGTTCAACATTAAGAGTCTAATTGCTCCTCTGTGCTGCTGGAGCAGATGGGGGTTACATGGTTGCAAAGACTAGGTCACAGTATGAATTAATGGTGCAATAAGGAACATCCAATTAGGCAGGGCTATGCAAACTAGGGCAAAGTGAGGCTTGAGGTCCAAGAGATCTGCTCAAAACCTTTAAAAAGTGCAAATAAATGCTGGAGAGGTTAAAGTGAAGACATGAAATACATGTATCATATTTCACTTATTAAATGTGAGCAGTGATATTAGTTCACAACAGGCTCTGCTTAGTTGTAAAGTAGCCCATATCAGTCCTCAATCACATCCTTAAAAACCTATCTTGATGTAGACACCCTGTCACACTAAGCAGCTGAGAGAGTCACTCGTTCCCCAGATGTCTGAGCACAATATTCCCTCTAAAAGAGAAGTTTAAAAAAAAAGGCAGTGTGAATTACTGAGATTTCAACCATCAGCTAATGCATAACCGCTCCCACCTAGAAAAGAGATGATTTTGCCAACAAGATGCTTTGAGAACACCCTTCCTTATTGCCTTATTTTCTTATCCAAATATAGGTAATGTGTAATGTATGACTCACTGCAGAGTGGCTTTCTGCAAAGTTGGTGATTGGCACGTACAATTGTACTATGTACATGTGTGATCTTTGGAGAAATACGATATTACTCATGTTTGGAAAATGAGCTGAAAAAATGATTGGAGGGGCGGGGGGGGTGAATGCAGGATAAAGAGCTAAAGTCTAACCACCTGTTTGTTGTTGTGGACAAATCCACTATGATCATGCAAAAATCATCAAATCTATTTGATGTGTTATTTAATACTCTGATGTATAACAATGTTATAAATGATCACTTCACCAACATCACCTCAGGCGTTTAAGCTTTGCCCTCAGGTTTGTTTTGTCATTTGTTGAAAACGTAGGCCTACATGACATTTAATTTAGTGTCTAATCCCCTATACATGAATAATAAAGCCTGTTGAGTAATAACAGCCTAAAACACAGCACTCCCGTGAGATTTATCTAAAATATTGCTGTCCAATGATTACATGATAAACACTGATAGGATAATAATATATGGCGGTGGTAATCATTTTTTGCTCATTATAATGACAACGCCACAAGCTGGATAATGGACAAAGTGTCATCCTTCCTATTCCTACGATTTTCTTTGCATGTAATATGACACTACATATTTTTTACATTTGACACAAGAAAAATGTCTTGTGGCCAACCATTTAACAGTATACAATTTAATGATCCTCTAACCAGCTGTACAAAGCAACATGCCGTATATTTACAGGTAATGAAATCCAAAAAGAAAGTCCCAAACTGCAGCCACCATAACTCTACTAGTGATTTCCATACTATGTCATCTCCAGTAGGGACACATTATCTGGATCCACCTGGACTTGTCAGCTGAAGGAATTAGGATGCCTGTGGTGGTGGCCAGCAGCCGGCTAGATTGTAAAACTAAGCATGGATCAAGTGCACCAAAATATCATCAAAATAGCAAAGAAAATTCAGTCAGCCTGCCCTCAGAAACTAAAGATTTCTAAAATGTAGCCAGAAAACCTAAAGTTTCCAAATTGAGGAGGCTACTGAGACAACATGATATGAGAATGAGAGACTACAACAGGTTTTTACTGTACTTTCATGAATTGTGAAAACTGAAAACACCCCAATAACTCTCACAGTAGGATGCCTTTATATCTTTTAGGGCGCTGTCTGAAAACAAAAGCTCTGATTGGTTGAAGGAAACCAAGTGCAATTTAAGATCATGCAATTTTCAGTTGAGACAATTGTGACTACTGAATATTCTCTCAGGTGTTTGATGCTTTATTGATAAAGTAGTAGCCTACACAGTATACAGGCTAGATCCAGTTCGGATGCTAGGAGAGCTGAATGTGTGCCTTGTCAAATTAAGTGCAATAAAGAGACATATGTTTATAACATTTCCATGGCAGTTAAACCGGGATCGCGGTGTAGGCTACATGATCAAATCCAATCATAAAGAAAAAACAATTAAAATGCAAAGGAAATGTCGGACAGGAAAATACAGAGGCAAAGTAGACAGACGCGGAGAAAACATAGACCTACCACTATGTTGAAAACAAAGTTTTTTAAATGAAAATGTCTTACCTGGTTGTAGCACTGGATGTCTTGCCGGATAGATCTGCAGGTCTCGTTTCCACAAGCCGTGCGTCAATACACAGACAACGTGCAGAGCTAGATGTGACGAGCGGAGTCCAGA
Source organism: Etheostoma cragini (assembly GCF_013103735.1). Lineage (NCBI taxonomy): Eukaryota > Metazoa > Chordata > Actinopteri > Perciformes > Percidae > Etheostoma > Etheostoma cragini. The sequence continues at coordinate 16,045,867 of NC_048410.1, forward strand.
TGTTGTTCACTTTGAGCATGTTTGCCAGGCAGCGGTTTGGATCTGTCCTTGGTTCTGAAGTGTTCGCATTGGCAAATCGGACAAACTCCTCTCAGTGCTCTCCAACTTATGCCCGCCAGCCACCGTACAAACACACCTTCAGAACGGAGCAATACAGCCCGCCGCCCAACTGCTCATGTGTCCATTCGCATCGACTGTACTGATGCGCGACGGATTCTTCTACTTATGCCTGCCAGCTGGACTGAGAGACAAGTGAATCGAAATGAATCGGGGATTCCACTTTTGTTTTGCGTTACACGTTTGTCTTTCGGGAAGTGAGTCAAATCAACTTCAAAACAAGAGCTGTTGAGGAATCCTAGCGCTCGTGATGCAGCCCCTCTGTGCAGCTCCACAGCTACGAGTGCACCAATCGACGCTGCGCTCGTGCCTTTCACAAACCACACTGTGTCTTCACACAACGTTTGTTTGCATGGCAGCGAGTTATAGCACCGACATTGGCAGAACTTAACATGCCCTATGTAAATGTGTGCTGTTTAGTATGCAGGAGTAAAGAACACGACGATGAAAGTGCATTAATCAAAATCTCAAATCTTGTTTCCAACTTGTCACATGGTCTTTTTTTTCATGTGATTCATCCATTGCATTTCCTGTAGGAGACAGTTTGGACTGGCAATCTAGCTTTTAATGATAAAACCCCTTCCATAAAATATTGTGAAAATTGAAAATCTTTCCAAGTAGACAAAACAAGGTGCTGCAGCTCTCCAGCTAAATTTAGAAAGATGAGAAAAGAGAGAAATGAGCATCACCTATTTTCCCCACTCTATGAAGGCTGGCCAGCTTCTCATTCACCTCTATGTCATTAAAACTGAATCACACTCTAGATGAGTTGCACAGCACTTTACAAACTCAAGAGCCACCTTACACCATTCGGTTTTCACTGAAAAGGCTTCAACATCCAATACACACATACTACTACTACAACTCTCTAAACATACCTAATCTATTCTAACAGTTTAGTCAGATGAATACTGGCATACTTGAGCTCAATGTTGAATCAAATACAGAATGTGTCCAAATATGTTGTTACGAAACAACCCTTGTATTAATACAAACATAATACATATAAAAATGTTTTTCACCGGCCAAAATAAATGACCCTCATAGTATTGATTCAGCCTATTAACTATTTAAAAGCTGTGCAGCCGGCAGTGGAACACTTCAAAGTCTCCTTGGTAATTAAGGTTTAGTATACAGCATGCAGTTCTGTAGCATGCATTCTGCAGAGGCACTATTTCATGCAATAAACACACCACTTTTTTTTCTCACCCACAACAAGATTACATCAGCAACATTCCTATTTCATAATTAGTGAGGAGTGCAGAAAAGGTCTTCTGCACCAGTGTGGGTTTCTGTGTCCAACTAAGTACACCCCGGCAGAAACCAGTAACAATTATATCTGGGAATATTCAGCAAGCAATATAAGTTATTTCAGTATGTTTTCAGCTTCATCGCTAACCCATTTCTGTCCCCTTCACATGCTTAAGCACCACCATCTTTCCCTACCTCGCCACTACAACCACCTTCCTCTCACACACACACACACACACAAACATCTCACTATTTTTCATATGTTTTAATTTCTGTGCATTAACAACAGCTATGTTGCAGTTAGGGGTTTGGAAAAGAATAACGTTTTTCTGTGTACAGTGGCAATTAATACGACGAGCGGGTCCTGCTTGTTGCATAATTCCCCCAGCTAACACAAAGAGACCAATTTTCTCCTGAAATAGAAAGGTAGTTTACATTACAATAGTTGAGGGCATGTGGGTGGAATGCAGACTTTTAGATAGAAACATACCAATTAATGTCGAGTAAAATTATAGAGGACAGAAACAAAGTGTTCCTAGCATGTGGTCAGTGTGCATCAGTCTGACTGCTGCTGCTCTCTTTGTGGGTTTCTGATAGATCAACAATAATGAACATGACAAAAACAATCAGTCCAAAATCAACAATTTAGTTTCTCTCTGTGGTGCCTGCTTTTATTGATGTTCACAAGTATGGAAAACAAAACATCTTGTATTAGAACTCCATTCCTCTTTTTTGCTAAAGAAATAGTCTATTTTTTCTCTCTTTTTTTACTCAAACTTTCCAAACCAAGGTCTGCAGATTGTATGGTTTTTCCAATTCATTTTTTTTTTATAGTTTAAGCAGCGCAAGCTATATTCACTTTCCCTTTTTTTGTCTTTGTTTCTGGGTTGAGCAGCGTGAGTGCCTAATGGCCAGATACCACCATGTAACTGGAAGGTCACAGCTTGAACTTCCCAACCCAAGAGTTCATCCTTGCTTAACGGATAATTCTGTTTTTATTACAACTTGGTTTTTATTTTCATACTTTCGGTGATTATTTCTATTGGTTGTGATAGCATTGTACTCTTTAAAGTAATTGCTGGGGACACAGCAACATGGCTACATAAAGTCTGGGTGGCAAGAAAACCAAGCAGTCAGACAATCAAATACAAGCCAAGAGTTTAGTCAGATCACTCAAACTACTTTATTTGGAGGTAAAACTGACAGTGGCTGCACTTCTAATAGCGGCAATAATACCTCATTGCACAGGACGAAATGTGTACAGTAGGTCAAAGTTGAACTTTTTTTCAGTAATGTCACCACATTACCAGATCTCAGCTATTACCGTACAGAGTTATTATTGTTGACAGGAGCAGTGATCCTATACAAGTTATAAACCAGAATTACCCTTTAAATGAAGATGAGCCCTAAGTATTTACTCACTTAGATCATATTTGTGTCAGACCAGCGATACCGTATCTAATTCTATAGTTAGTTAGATTCCCTATAGCCAACACATACTTCATAAAACAGCAAGTTACTACCCCAGGTGTATATGTTTGAAGGAGCGCACCCTTAGGTCCCAGAATGCTTTTATAATTATACACACAAAAAAGCATCTGAGGGCATCACTTTAACTCCTAAATCTCATTCATCTCATTTAAATTTATCCTCTGGGAATTTAACCCCATTGTTAAAGCAATCAGCATTTAGATTAAAAATGTAAACACTCACTATAGATCGTTTTTGTCAAACATTTGTCAGATACAAGCTCAGCGTTCTGCCTATTAAGCCTGTGAGGCAACTCCAACTCAGAGTAAACTAATGAATAAGCGATGCTGTAACAGGTTTGCTGTTGTTTTAAAGTGGAGTAAGAACATAACGGGAAATTGTCAAGAAAATCTTTTCATAAAATATTGTCATAAATGCATTATCATTTCACTCAGAGACCACAAGGTCCAAAAATGCAATTCAGACTAAAAACACTATGCTACTGAGGCCCAATAAGTACGTTTACTGGGTTATCTGGATAAAGTTGACAAAGATTTGTTCTAGGTTTCACTCTGTTATCTTTATACCTCAGCAAACAGGTCTCTGATTAGATAAGCACCGCAGTCAGGAAAAGAAGCTGAATGAATGTACCGTGTTGAAGCTCTTTTGTATCATCTATTCAAGAACTAGGATTGTGTATTTATATTTGCTGTAAAGGTTAGGCGCACAGTTTTCAACCTAGGAGTATGTGTTGTTAAATTAGATTTAAGACTGAATAGCACAACTTTTCAATAGAATTAGTTTAAAACACCCTCTCTTCTACCAGAGAGGTTTTTCTCTGGGCTAAAACCGTGACTGTCTGATCAATGTAATGCCACAGTTATAATTAAGAAAAGCCATATTCGGGTGTTGTTTAGTCATATCAAACACACAATATTAAAGTGAAGGACTGACAGAAGCCTTTGTCTACTCATTTCTGTCTGAAAATCTGGAGAATCTTAAATTAATAGGTTTTAGCTCAGAATATGCAATGTCTATTAACTTGAAAAGGCATACATGCTTTTCTCCCACATGCACATCCCTTTAAACTGCTCACACCCTCCAAGTGAGCAAGGCTCGCTGCGACGAGCTTGGGGTGATCTCTTGTTTGCAGGAAGATAAAGGATATGGGTATGACTCGACACACATTATAGTCTGTTTGGGTCATCAGGTGGTCTTTCAGGCTGCAGCTATTATGTGTATTTCAGAGGGAAGGATGGAAGAGACCAAAAGGTGAAAAAAACAGGAATTAGCCTGAACAAAGAGATAGCATATGGGAGAAGAATGAGAAGGTAAAACAACACAATATAAAAGCTGAATAGAAATTAATGTTGATGCTAGAGGCCAGATGCAAATACAATGTAGAGTCACAGAGCTTTGCCGTCAGTATAGTGAAATGAATATTAATGGTCAGCCCACTGCTTGTCATCTTTCTCCTTGACTGATCATGGCAGCAGGCTGCACACTCCCCATAATCATGTCCACCATCTCAGAGGTGCTCAGGAGGACGCCACAAAGAAGGTAATTATGCATTCATTCACACCTTCATCTTTGGAAATGAAGTACATTTTCTATCAAAACTCGCATCACCAACAGTACTATGCCAACACACAGTCTTGTAAAAGTACACAAAACACTTCTAACAAGATGCACAAATATCCAATGTCAAACACATAGCTAACATCTTTAAAAAAGTCACTCACTTTGTGTGGTCTATTTGCTCATATAATTTCAATCCTTTATGTCCGTTATTAATGAATGAAACTAAGGCCCTTTGTAAACATGTCAAAAAGTGTCTTTAAAATGAACAGAATTCCCTGTATGTTTGTGAAACAATCCTCCAACAAACAAAAACTTTTTAGAAATGCAAATAATAGTTATAGCTTCAGTACAGCAAATGAAATACCTTTCAAGTAAAATGATTCTTCTAACAAATACTCAATTCAGTCATCTTGTATCACTTCTGTTTCAAGAAACCCAGGCTACCTGAATAAGTTCAGCAGATTTCAAGTGTTTTTTTTTCAAGTGTCAGCAAAATCTAGCAGATTTGAATGCATTCACTTAAAAACTGTAATTAAAAGACTGAAGAATAGGTCTGGTTATATTCTATATTTCTGTAATTATCAACAAATCCAATCAAACAGCCAAAATTAGCAATGAATTGACTACACTCACAATTATTGTCTGTGTAGCCAAAGACTGATGAATATCCCTTTGCACCATAGACCTCCTTTGTTGTCCCATAACTTTTAAACCACAGCAGTGAGACACACTGTTGCACTGGGTGACACGATCCTTCATTACAATGAACATGGACACTGTCATTTATTGAGAGTTGGTCTTGCATACGCTGTTCTGCTGCCATAAATACTCACTAGAGTACCAAATGTGGATTATTCCACAATTAAAAGTAGTCCAGAACAAATGTACCATTTACTCCTGCTTGGTTAACATTTGCTAAAAACGACAGTGCCCAGCTGTTATAAAAATGACACAATATACTTCATGACCTGTTTCTCAAATTGTTTCTATAGGAAAGACTTGGCTTTTAGGGTATGGGAATGTGTTTTAAGTATTAAGAAACACATTAGTTGTTTTGGTCTTTTCATGGGATTTGTTAATAATAACAAAAGTATAGAATATCACCTGCCTGATCCTCTAATAGTAACACATTTGGACATGGGCCAATAGTGAGACACTCTTGAATTTCAATCATTTACTCTTTCATCCTCAACTAATGTGTCTCACTGAACTTTTACTCTTCTCCTCCAACGGCACCCCACCATTCCTGAGTGGGATCCTCCAGGTTCTTCTGGTTGGAGTCTCCATGAAGTGGCTTTTCTCCTTCTGCCTGCTGTCCACAGCTCTGCTCCCAGTCCAGGTCTTTAAACAAGGTTCCCCTGGAGCTTCTCCCTCTGTTGTTTCTATCTCCTTGATCCTGGATAGGCACAGAGTGGACAGAGGACGCTGCTAGGGACGTCCCTCTGCTGTCCGACAGGAGAACCCCACTCCCTGAGCTGTATTCACTGTTTGAGTCTGCACCCAGAGCAGGGATAAAATACAAAGGGAGGGGGTGGACAGATGGTGAGAAGACTCTTATAAACAGACGCCACATGAGAAAAGCTAGGCTGCCCAAAAATTTTGTGCTGGGCTCCAACAAATATCTGCATTATGGTATTTTAGCTGCAATGTGACATAAGTTCAGAATAATTATTATCTCTTCCACTTTTACTCCAGACTCAGCAATTATTTGGAAATCATATCCATTGAGGAAATTTAGTCATGAATGTATCTATAAAATTAATAATTGTATCAAATCTTTCCAAATATGCTTTAGAAAAATTGTTAAAACTGTTTATGGCCATTAAACAAGACACGACAGCCACACAAGTTGCAAACATGCTAAACATTTTCTCATGGCCTCTAAACATACATGAGTATGTTTATGTATAAGTACAGCTGAGGCTCATTAGTTTTGCAGTTAAGTTAAAATGTTGACCTGTTGATGGCACTAGATCAAACGTCAGGGGACAAACACAGTTATTACAATTCATCCTGAGGGACACATTGATGTCTTTACTAAATTGCAATAGTTATTATATATAATAGACATTTCCCTAAAGAAAAAAAGAAATGTCGACCTCATGGTCGCACAAGAGGAAAAGACAGAGGATCACCAAAGTCCATCGGATTTACCCTATGTACACACCTTCATGCTTCCCAAAAATGGTATATGGTCTTTTCAGTCAAAGTGGTAGACTGATCGTCCATCAGAACAATACAAAGACAACCAATGTCATTAATGCTTCTGTGTGTAACGTTTTGATTTTAATGGACGTGCGTTACATTCAAGCCATTGCCAAATGAGTTGCTCCAAAGCTAATTAATCAGCTCCACAAAGCTCTCTCTCTGTATTTGTCAGTATGGCTATGTTCAGAAGATTGTGGCATCCGGTGATTTTCTCAAGCAGAAGCTCGAGTGAAGATAATTACCTCTTCTGAAGAGTCCATCATGGTTTTTTTTTATCCTCCCTGTCCTCTTTGGCTATTAGTAACTGCGTGGGGGAGAGGTGGGGGGGGGGTGCATGCGCGATCACGGAAGGCTTGTATCTTGTGGACGCGCCAACAGTTTTGATATAATAACTTTTACATTAATTCCTCATGGGGGCAGCAGGAACTACGCACTATAGCTTTAAGAGATACTGAACCTTTGCAGTGACTCTCGTGTTTTCGCACCTCTGTTAGCTATGATGCATAACTTCTAGGTTTACTGTACTATAGATTTTGATGGTAAATCAAACCAAAAAACTACCAAACTAGAGGACACAAGCACAATCACAGAGATCACCTTTCTTTAAATGTAGTACAAGCCTTACAATAAGAAGGCAAATCCTTGCTCACATGTCCCTTACACATCCAGCTTGTTTTATTGCTCATGCAGCATTCCATTGTCATATTTTCATAAATGTATAGGAAAATCCACAATTTGTGTAAATGACAAGAGCTGTTGCATCTTGCACTTTCAATTCAATTTAGGATGATTATTAACAAGCAACCAGGAAATGTACACAAACTTTAACTCCAAAAATGTAGAAGCTGGGAAATAGGTCATGCTTTTTTCCCTTTTATCCATGGAAGGGTGGGTGTGGTATATCGTGCCTCTCACACATTTTTCTGGTTGTTAACAATTTCATTAACTCGTGGGATGAGCAGCAACACCTTGTGCAGCGACTTAAAGTCAAGACTCAAAATAGTGCACTGAAATGTTGTTAATTAGAAACTCCTGTATAAGGTAAAGGTTTTCTGCTCTTTAATTGGAGTGGTAAATACAAGCATCTAACTCCTCTGTGTTTTAGTTTGTTCCTTGTAGGTTAATAAAATCAATATCCTCCCTGTGTGTCATTCTGTTGATCTTTGTGTGGCTATGAGTGTTTCCACAAAACTCTCTTCAGTACTCTTTAAATCAATACCTTCTTACACAAAGCCATCTGTTGTGTATGATGACACACACAAGAACTAACCTTTCACATGAAAACAGTTGACAGAAGCCAAAGGGGGGGGTAATCATCATGTTAGAGGTGATAAATACATTATGATATGGGACAAATTATCAGAGGTAGATGAGATTTGTAACACAATGACAGGTTGAAAACCTAAATTTTCTTACCACTGTGCATTTAAATTGAGGAATAATGTAAAAAGTATGAAGCTTTAACCCTTTGGGGCAAATTGACCCATTTCAAAAAGTTACATTTTTTCTACCTGAAAATCAATGTGATAAACATGTATTCCTGACTCAACTCAGAAAATTATTCTGGATATGACCACTTATGTTTTTCCCATAGTGGATTTTTAAAATAAATTATAAAACGAATCACACATCCATTTTTTCTTTTGTTCTAGTATAGACTGATTGTATTCCCTAAAAATATACTGTATGTTAACTCAATTGTTTTAAATTGAGATAAAGACAATATTTGTTAATAGATTATGAAGTCAAATATTTCAGCATTGTTTTTTTATCAATTTGTCCCAAGGGACAAGAGAGGCTCCCAAAAGTGAAAACAATACAAGGGTTAAGCAAAGACTCGTCATATATTAAAAGTGATCACTGTTCAAAATCACAGATTTTCAATCTACAAATGTATTTTCTTTGACAATCAGTTTGATTCTAGGCATTCAGATAAACCCCGACTGTAACCTAAATAATGTCATAAATAGATTTAAAACTACAATTAAACAAGATGAAAAGGACTACACATACAGTTAAAGTAGCTGTTGACTTGGTCAGTAACTCTATGACAAGCTCTTGAGACAGCAAAGCGTTATTTGTTTTAATCGTCATTAAACTACAAAGATAGAAAACAGAACTATATGTTTCAGAGACATGTTAACTGTCATGCTTCTAAGCTAAAGTTAAGAAACTTCCAACAAGCAAAATACAAAAAGAGGAAAAGGTGTTACATAGCTACATGCAAATAGTACAGAACATTACTAACTCTGAAAATGTAACCAGGAGCAACTTTGCTATGTTTATAAAGATATACTGTATGTTTATGTGTGCTAAGCCTACTGCTGTGTGTGCAGTAATGCACTTAGTCAAAGACCTAAGGGCTGAAGCTGTTATGTCACACATGCCCCATAGAAAAGATGAGAGATATTGCAGTGGATATCACTTGTTGTTGTTGACAGTGAAAATGGAATGGGGACCAGGGTAGCGCACACATACAGCAGCTTGAACAAGAGAGATTTGAATTGCATGTAAACTGCATAGTATTATTATTTAATCCAGACAATAACATTGCGTACAGCGGAATATGACTATTTTCACCTTTTGGAAGAGAAGCTGTATACATGAGGAAAAAAATGTAAGGCATAAAAATCAGTGCTAAACACAATGTACATATATAATTAACTTTTATTTATTTTCATGAAAATGCATTCCAAATTTAAATAAAAAAACATCCATATTTGAATCTAGCCCCAAGCTCTTGCTGATTCATTTCCACCCACCGCATATACATGTGATAGATGGAGCCAAGAGGAAAGAAATGAAATAATGAATTACTAATATGCATCACATGAGACAGATAATCTGTGAAAAATCCTGTTCCTCCTTCTATTGCTCTTAATGGCATTCGCAAGATTCACCGTGCCCCCAAAAAACCAACCAATCAGAGCCGAGGACTCCCTAACAGAATGTCAGTCACTGCTAAAAAACAGTCGCACTACCCACCAGCCAGAGCAAACTTTGTAATAGAGGAGGCCGAGGAATATGATACGTTTTTTTAAATAATATGTCTCATGTACTACTGTCAGGATATAGTGACAGTTTCAGCAAATATGCCACACATTTTTCTAATAAAAGTTACCAACTGAACTTTTAAGTAACAACATTTTTAAATGTAACAATTTAGAAAATACGCCTGTTTGTCCAGTAAGAAGCTTAACGCATAAAGGAATCATGGAGTTAGCCTCTGTCCACTGTATAAGAAATCTGCCTACCAGCACTTTCAAACAAACAAATTATCATGGTATTATTATTGGTCTCTGCTTGTTGCCTGGCAACCTTATGGTGAGGACAACACTCTAGGAAATCACAGCTCTAGGCCGAGAAATATTTACAGCCTTTTACCCTTCATAAAACCAGTTATTTCTACATTTCCGTTTGGCCACAAATAAACAAATATAAAATGCTAATTAGTATGCTGCAGAGTTGCTTGTATAGGCAGATTTTTTAGAATGTCTTTTAACAGTCAGTTAAAAATCACAGCCAGGCCGCAATCAGACAGAGCGCTTTAGTAGGTTGCCAAACGTGACGCACTGACTTTTTTTGTTTTTTTGTTTTGTTATCATGTAAGGCAACCATCAAATCACCCATCCTCAGCCACCAGTATTTCGCAGACAGACCGATATGACATATTCATCTAAGTTAAAAAAAAAAAAAAAAAAGCGTATTTCTCAAAATGTCAAACCATTCCTTTGGAGGATGCTGTGTCGTTTATATGGTCAACATTCGCCTTAAAGATTAGCAATTTGATGAAAATGTGTGACATGACTTCGACTTCAGATTTTACTCAAGAACTTGCTTTGATAAAACTTGAGATTTGACTTGAGACGTTTATTCACCCAACAAGATTTTAAAATAGCTCCGGTCCAACTAGAGTTGGTAGGGTAATGGCCAACTAAAACTATATGTGGCACTATATTCACCCACTTGTCAGTTGTGTGGTTCCAAAGAGTGAACTTTGTTAGAACTATGTTAGAAAATGTTTCTAAGGTGTCCGGATAGTTAAGTTGGTGGAGTGGGCGCCCATGTATAGGGGCTTGCTTCTCGATGCAGCGGGCTGGGTTTGACTCCGACCTGTGACCCTTTGCTGTATGTCATACCCCCCTTCTCTTTCCCCTTTCATATCTTCAGCTGTCCTGTCGAATAAAGGCTTAAATATTCCCCAAAAATAATCTTAAAAAAAAAAAGAAAATGTTTCTAGCCTGCTGTTGTATGACAGAGAGAGGAGACATGTGAGGAGGCTGGGGGTTGATCCGGTCACTGAGACGGGGTCAGTATGTGGGGAGCAGTGGGAAGCGGATGGGTGGTTTTAATGTACCAAAGATCTGACCTGGACTGTTTGATCCCATTGTTGTGACAGGAGCATGGCTGCCTATCAAACAATCATTCACAGTCATGGACCCAAATGTCATTTTCACTCCCACCACACCCGTGAAACAGTGAATTTGTCATTACAGTCAGTTTCATTCCGTTTTGTAGCAAAAAGTGTAATGGTGGAGATCCAGATAGATGTTTGAGGTATGGATTCCTTTGGAAATATGACACTAAGTGAAAGTGGTCAGAAAAAATATATTATAAATGATCTATTCTTATAACACCTGTTGAGGTAACTGAGTGGCTTTTTAAAAAAAAAAGCATTTTCAGTGCAAAACTACTGATTTTACTTTCAATTAAAATTTGATTATTGACAAAGAATTGTACGCAACTACTTTTGGAGAGGCAACAATTACAGATAAATTACAGTTAATAGTCTTTTAAAGTTTGGTGTATAGAATAATCATTAAACAATCTATCCTACTAAGAAAGAATGACCATTACTTTTGGAGAGTGTCACTAAATTGCTGGCACCAAGTCTCACATCATCCCTGAGCAAATATATAAAACTTCTGGCCCTTTGAAAATAAAACAAAGGCAATTTGTTGGAAATTCAAAAAGTACTATAGACCTTCCATAATCTAAGTTGGATGTGGAAACGAATGCACGCTGAATAAATCAATCATTATGCATTGTGCTCCTCAGTGGAGACACCACTGCACCAAACGGTGGAGGGTCATACTGATATCAATGCGTGGAAATCAACCATATCTCATCTTACTTGGGGAAAAAAAGGAAAAAGGAGTACATTTTCAGAGAATATTTTGGCTTGATGAATGAGTTAAATAAATTCTCCATTATTACAATTGTTGCTAATCCATCTTCTGTTTTTCATAATCCAACCTGTATTGTATTTGTAAACAACATTCTGACTGTTATTTTACTGTGCATATGTGTCCTTTGAGTGTCAGCTGGGCTATATTCGGATTCATTATATAGTCTGCTTGTGTTGAATTGAATTGAACAATATGGCCTCTGCCACAAAGCTGTAGCAGTTATGTGATATGAGGCTGTTATTTTCCCACTTCATGTCAAATTCATGATTAGACTCACTTCATCTCGCTTAAACCAGGATTGACTTTTGAAAACACTCCTTCACAAGCTTTTATGTCTCGTGAGGATAAATTAGCGTCAAGTGGAATTGTGCTAAAGTACTTGTGCGTCTTTAACATTTTAAAGGTTTCCATATGTTGTCTGCATAGCTGTGGACAACCCCTTGGTGAGTGGCAACACACTTTCACCAGAAGCTGCTGTGTCTGGACTTTTCATTAACACCTAGAAAGGTGTCAATCACAGTTTGCTTCTGCGGGGCTGCTCATAAACAAAACAGCAGTAGAAACAAGGTCCAATTCTCCAGGGTCCCACCCAAGCGGCAACTGCCATGGCTGAATGCTGAAGCCAAAACACAGGTGCCTTAACATGCTGCTTTAATGGCCATCAGAAAGTAGCTGACTGTAAACAACTGACGAAGAAAACTTATTCTTATATTTCACTCAGCAGTTGATAGACCAAAAAAACAAAGCCAAAAAGCAATTCTTAGACTTGGATTTGCCAGGTGGCAACAAATTCACCATTTCAATGATAGTATGTCACTGTTGTTTAAAGGTTAAGGTGACCCCCCGCCATGTTTTAAATGTGAGACTAAATCCAATAACTATAAATGTTGCACTGCAGATATCTTTTTTAAAGACTTTGGTATGATTGACGAAATTGAAACTGGCATTTGTTGGCCTTCTCAATTTGAATGAGGATTTTAATTTCAGTAATGTGTGTGACAAACAGACATGAAGTCTAAGCTTGATTTGCAATCATCATCAAATTACATTAAAGGCTATGTACGGATGCTAAATGATACCCATGTTTTCCAGCTGCATAGCTGGCAAGCTGCGTAGATTACATTAACAGGGCTCTGAATCCTCCTAGGTTGACCTGTAAGTACAAACAATGTACATGCTCATGTGGTACAGCGTGAAGTGCAATTACCTGAGACTTCTGAGTCACTGTGCAGCTCCTCTTGTTCTGACAGCCTCCTTTCTACCTGTCGGACTTCAGGTACGTAGAAATCTCCTTGACGGGCCAAGGGGGCCATGAACTGGATCTGACCCTCTCTGTAGATCTGGAGGAACGGGTGTGCACAGAGCCTCCTTTCCTGAGAGAGATCATTTGAATTGGCGAGCATAAAAAGCAAATTCAGGATTTACAAGAAATGTAATACATAACATTAACTTTAGAATCCTTTAAAGTTTGGGTGTTTAGTAGTAATTTAATGGCACAAATGCATGCAAGAAATTTGACAGTTTAGAGTAGAGAAAAACACTATGTAATGGAAAGAGAAAACACCATAGAAGGATGCAAGAGCGGTCAAGTCCAGTCAATGATGAGTGAAAATGACTTGATTTCATATGTGAGCCTCACCACTCCACCCTCTGAACTAACATTAATCTCGTTGTTTTGTCTTTACACCCCACATGCAACACATCTTAGATCTGTCTTCATGAATGTTCAGCCTCCACACGCCACCTCTGTTTAAAATGCTGTTCTTCTTCTATTACTTGCCTCACTCCTCCAGAAGTGGGAAGTCTCAAATGACAGAGACCACTCCACTTCTCCGGGCTCATTAACCTTTCATACACCATGTTTTGTTATTCCGCGCATGCACATCCAATGTCTGTTTCTTTCACCCCTTTGGCATATGCTAAATGTCGAGCAAAACGTGAAACACATTGCAGCTACAGTGCAATATCTCAATAGGATAAATCCTTAAAAGTCAATTTGAAATAAAATTCAGTTTTCATTAGGCTTACTATTTTACTGCTGCCAAAAGTGTAACAGATTTGTTGGTTTGATGCAAGTTAACGAATAAATTAACTGAATGTTGATTATTATATAATGTGATATGCTTCATCATGCTAAAGCATAAGCAATATTATTTTTTCATGGTGAAAAAGGCTATGGATTAAGAGCGAGTCATGACACAGAGACTTTAAACTAACGCTCCTTATTAAAAGAGAATGTAGCTGGGCAGCAAGTCCATACAGAGCTTTACTCCTCGGTGCACTTGTGGCCCTTTGCTGCATGTCTTCCCTTTCATGTCTACTGCTATCCTATGAAAAATAAAGGCATAAAATGCCTAATCTAATCTGATCTTAAAACAAAAATAAAAAAAGAGTATGGCTTGTTTAATTAATTTGAGAATAGAAGCATGGTATTATGGTGATTAAGACCTCTGTACTACACATTGTCATAGTCCTGCATCTCAGAACCCTATGTTTCACCAGTGATTTGAACTATATTAGCCAAAGTAATATAGACCATAAATCATTTCTTACACTATGGGAAATTAATGACATCTCTTCAAGAGTTGAAACTGATGAGATTACGATTATTTCTTGTCAGATCCTAAGAATATAGTCCCCGTGCCCCTTACTGACTTCCCAGTTTTAAGGAAAGTGGAAGTGGAGACAGGTTACTGTTTAATTGAACAGGAACGTCGCATACAAAGGATCTGAAAAGCAGGCTGGCAGACTGAACAGACACACATAAGATAGATTCTTTATAGGAGACAGCTGACTTATTTTCAAACTCAAGCCTATCATCTCGCTCACCATCTGTCTCTCAGCCCAATTATGACAGCAGTGTCATTCCTCTCACTGCTGTCTACAGGAACAACGTTGTCAGTTTCAGTGATTTCAATAGCATCAATTATTGGTGCATATTTCCTACAGGAACGTCTGTGTATGCTCATTGGCTTGGCTAATCAGTTACTGCTACATATTGCATATTTATGTGCATGCATACAAGCAGACACACACAAAGTTACATTTTGCATTTCAGATTCTATAAATAAACGATCAAATGGGAAGTTCAAGTTTAGTGCAGACACACTGTTGTTTCACTGGCAAATTCTGATTTGTCACTTTTTTTTTTTTTGCTTTAATTTACAGAGTACAATGGATGCACAAGACATTTGATTTGGGTAGTATTGACTGTTACACAACCAAGGAATGAAAAGAAACTCACCATTGCAGTGCTGTAGAATAAGACTGACAAATAAGAGGCGACTCAACAGTCTAATGACACACTTAAAAGATCCAAGCATAAAAAGCATTGTGTGCTAAGGGTGGGCTTTAAAAGCACTGCATTTACAACTATAGGAAAATAACAGAAATGCCTAAAAAAAAATGAATTCATTGAGCACCTAACAGAGGGAGGGCCTCTTATATACAAATCTTGTACAGCCTACATTCTGCTAAGAATTTGTGAGGTTTTCCATGTTATTGGGACATTATTTATATCACGGGAAATAGAAACAAGTAGGGAAATTAAGTTTACAATAAAATTGAGGGAACATCCCGCAATAATGGGACCTAATGAGACCTAATGAAACCTTCAAGATATTTCAGGTCAAAAACAGATTCAGGCTTTCTCATAACGTAAAAAAACGTGTTTTGTGCTATTCTGACTTAATATATATGCTACTTGGCTGCCCCATCATTCCTCAAAGAGAACATCTTTATTTTTTGTGCACTCACACATGAAGCATATCACTTACAGTCACTGCTAAGGGAGTAATCAAAACAGTCTATCCCAGTGAGCCTAGCTGTACAGTGAGGTTAGATTATCTGTGTCTTATAAAAAACCTGGGACAGAGGGCAGACAAATAATTGGACCCACAGTAGAAACCCAAAGACAAACTGTGAACGGTAGGCTTTTGTAATTGGGTAGGGGGTTGAGGATAGTGTAGTTATTGTCTGATTTTCTCCATACTCTTCTCCTGCAGTATCAATGTCTCAAATGCCCAGTAGAACACTTTAGGCAGTCCAGAGTAGCAGGGTCATAGTAAGGTGACATTTTTCTTCACATTGTCCACTGCACATCAATGGCAATATTTTTGGACAGAGAGATATTATTTTGTTTTTTTTCAGGCATGAAAGCATTATTACATTGCATTATTAAGGGAATAGACATGGGAAATTAAAGGGCCAACAGAACATGACCTAACCTTACTTTGATTAAATTGTTTCGAAATTTGAAGAAAAGACAGAAACTGAAGCGGAATTGGATATATCCATATATGCTTGTTTTAAGTCTTTGCAGACATCTTGTGTCTCTAAAGTCCACCCTCGCCAAGAAATGCATAACACTTGATGTATCACAAATAGGTAAATAATATGATTCAGACCATCACCATCAATGTGTTTCAAAATTAAGACCAAATATGAAGAAGAGCAGTAACCCATCCTCGCTTGTTTGGATGCATCTTCAGGAGTAGATGCTGCCCTTCAGAAGCTTTTCAAGCCCACATCAGCCCGTTCCAAAGCTGTCATGGGGAACTATTCAAAAGTACCAAGTCCAGAGTTTGAAATACAAACAAGCCAGAGCATTTTGACAAGCGGTTATAGCCAGACAATACTTCAGCACTGACACAGCGATGTGGAGATAGGCCTGGCAACGCAAGACCATCTAAAGCTTAAATATTGAGCTAAGTCCTGAGGGAATTGGTAAAGAATGTTTGACATGAAGAAAAAGATGTGCTAGTGTCTTCTCTGTCCAGGTTCCAAGCCTAGGGAGTAAGTGACTGAGCTAAGGTGGAAGTGACTGAGCTTTGTATCCCTTGTTGGGGCATTACTGAGATTAAAATCTTTGTTATACTTGCACTGAATAATGCATTTAATAAACAGAAACATTACTCTTGCAGCGCACATGAACAGATGCGCAATATTAGTTCACACATAAAATAGCACCCTCATGAATTAGCCCACTGCTACTAACGTAGGGCCTACATTCCTAAATTCTACATAGTAGTCATCAGATTTACTTATTGATGCACGCACAAAGTAGTATCCACAAAGTTAGTCCAATGAGGGGATAAAGGAAAGTGCGATAGCATTCCACGTTAACGTCTTTTCTCTCTCGCCCGAGACCTCTGTGTCCAGGCCGAGCATGGGGGGGGGAGTAGCTTCCACTAAAGGGGCAGCACAGTGCCGCAGTTTTAACTTCGCAGTTGTTAATTTCCCGTCCACTAGGATTAGGGGCGTGGCCTCATGATGGTGGCTCTCCATCGTGATGCCGGTCAACCATCACAACGGACAATGATCAGCACAACCCTAGCCGGTAGTGTTTTGAGGCCGCAAGGACATTCTGATAATAGTTATTCATTGCAAGTTCTTTACAAAACCATCAGGTGGCCTGGTGTGCGGCCGGCTGGTCAAACTGTGCAGCCACTTTTCAACTTGTACTCTGGGTCGTAGCAGTCTCTTATTTCAATACAAACACAGGCTAATCAGAAAGCATGAACGAAGTGCAGGTCACAACCATGTCTAGGATTTTCAGTAATATAGGGGAATCAGTGAGCGCCCCCTGCCCAAATGGCGCAGAGAAGGTCAGACTTAAAAGAAAAATAATTATGCCCTGAAGGAATTTTGAAAGTTGACTGACAAATTTGAAACAACTAGCCTACGTTAGGAAAGCGTTGAAAGGTGTAATTTTTGGAAGGAAACCTTTGCCAAGCCAGTCTAATACATATATGCCATCAACACAAAGTTCACTAATGACTTTGTTTGAAGTTCCTGTGCCGTGACATTTCCAGTCTATGGTTCAGACTCAAACACACAGAGCTCTGAAGCAGACCTGTGTGTCGCTTAGCGTCCACTCTCACTATACAAAGCTCTGCAGCTTCAGGTTTATAACAGATGAGCTGACGGGCTGCAGCAGATGTGACGCGTTTGTGCTCCCTAAATTTCTGCCATAGTTTTGGTTTTCCATGTAGAGCAGCGTACTGGCACTTCCCTAAACGTTGTCTAATTCAGAGACCAGATACCCAAACCGGGCTCTGAGTCTGTCAGAAGGTCTGAGATCTACCGGATCAGCAGAACAATCACATACTGCACAGCAGGCTGTAGTGCAGGTACATCATTTTCTGAAATATAGAAACTTTATTCTTGTAATAGCCTATGATAACTTTATTTTTCTCAAAATATCACGACGCCTCCAAATCCAAATCCAAAGACCACAGATGTGCACAAAGTTTTGAACATGAGCAGAAATCTTGTTCAAATATGTTGTAAGAATGTGCTCCAACCCATAATGTAATTGTTACTGTTATAAAGATCTTGCATGTAGCGGTGAGAATAATATGTTACAGAGATAAGTAAGGTAATAACATCAAAACCCTTCCCAGCATTTCACAGTGTCTAAAAGAAGCAAAGTTTGAAATGACACCAAATCCCAGGTGGCATTGCTTCTCCTGTATCAGAGAGAAAGAGTTAGCCTAGATGAGATAAACTGATAGAGAGAAAAAATTGATAGAGAGAAGTTAAGATCTGCTGCCCACGGGGAGATAGATGGGAGCAAAACAGCCAACAAATGCTCATTCGGAGTATAGAGACGGATACAAACAACAACCTCTGCCTTAACAATGGCCCCTTGTCTCCTGAGGAGAAAGGCAAAAGCAACTGAACACTGTGCTGTCAGCAGTGAAGAGGACAGCTTATGAGACAAAGTGGTAGATAAGTGGTCACAACCATTGTAGTTTACTGGATTTAGATAATCTGCAAACATGGCTGTTTTTAGGAATACAAGTATAGTTTAACATTTCCATGTGAACAAGAAAAATAGCAACTCTAAACCAACCACTCAGGCTATTTCTATTCAACCATCAGTATTAAAAAACAAAAAAATAGATATTACTTAATAACATTCCCCCAATCAAAACATCCACAGATCAAAACATATTGATAAACAAGACGTACAAGATAAGTAACTTTGCAATAATTGATTCAAAATTGATTTGAAACAGATCAGCATGATATGCAGACAAAGGAGTGGAAGTGCTGCTGGGTCTCTCTTGTATTCAACAACAGGTGTCTTTGGACATTTCGGGTGCATTGGGTTTATATATCATGTAAAGGGCTCATTGCGTGAGTGGAAACTAGCCCAACCGGGTTCCATAATTTGTTAAAAATGCATTATCAGTTATTATGCAACATATCAGATATTATACATTACAATATGAGTCTCCATTGTCTGCAGTTACTGACCCTGACAAGACTAGCGGGTCTGGCATCTGAGCTAGCAAGATAATGTCAGTTACAAAATATTGTTGTTGTCTGATTTGCCTTTGCCTTGTTAGAGACACATTTCCGACTGGGAGAAAACAGTCTAGTTGTGGCATGGAGCTGTTCTTCTATGAGTGGGTCCCTGTTTTGCTAATCTTACGTATGTGTAAAAGAGGGCCCAAACACGCGATACACATTCCTGCCAATGGTTCCCCACTATTCCAATGACCAACAGGTGGTGGTAACATGCCGAGAAACACAGCAATGCACCAATACTGACAGGGAGGAAGAAGACTGTTCTGCAAAATGTTTTATGAAAACAGTAATGCATTCAACTTATTTGTTAGATGTGTTTTGGTGAGTAAAACTGACTTTAATTTTGTTTGTTTACAAATTAGAAACAGGCCACCTTTAAGTATCATTTATTTTCCAAATTTAAAATAGTTATGTAAAATCTTTCACAAAATGGACACTAAATTAATCCTAGTCTGTGTTTTCTAAAAGCAAGTTTGTATGTTTTCCTCCAGTAATTACAATGCAAATTATATGATATATCATGTGACTTTTGCATCTAGAAAGTGGTATAATTCTTTGACTGTTCTTGTCTTTACAAATGGATACAAGGCAGCCGTAGCATGTTAAATGCATGAGAGTTATTCCTTTAGGACCCTTACTTTAACTGCTAAATGTAAAGGGTTTCAGTGAGGCCTGTAGCTGATGTGTGGTTTTACAGATAAACATCTATTTGCAATATGTATCTTCAAACTACAACTAATGTTAAAAGGCTTGAGGCCTATAACATCCATCAAAGCTTTGGTATCCACTCAGACGTTTTGCAACTGAAAACCAAGATATAGTTTGGCGCCAAATGCTGCAGGGACACCACCAACTGCAGTAATTTAAAATTACATTACCTGGTGGTTGATAATGACGGCCGGCTTTCCGTGGCTGCAGGGAACAGAGACTGTCTCTCTAACAGATAACATGACTACAACACCACGTCTTCTATCTTATCCTATAGGACATTGCTGTTTTTTCTGAACATGAAAAACAGAAACTGGAAAACGTAATTGAACCGTTGCCAAAATTTGAAACCCCGACTGGTACTAAAAAAAGAACACTCAGCATTCCGCCAACTTAAATTGCAATCTTATAACATTGGACTAAAGATGGACACTGTTAGACAGATTTATCAAGATATCATTTTTTTAATTTACCACATTCTTCTTCCTTGTTTGAACCTGCGCCTACATTACCCACAATACAACTTGACCACCTTCAGTTAGCTGGGAGATTCTGGAGTGTAAGGATAATAGTGGCTAGTGAAGCCTCGAGCGGCAGGCCTCAAGAAGAGAAGAGAAATGGGTTACAGGCGTCTCGTAAACTCATTTCTTTCTAAATCCACACCCTTAAATTTATTTTTTCCCCATTCTCAATCTTGTTGTCTTCACAACCAACTGATGCTGACTCACTTGAGGCAATTTATCAGATTTTGCGCAGCTCCTCTGTTTTCACGTATGCAGAAATACTTGGGAGGAATTGGGCCTTGGGGAAGACCCAGGAGGAAGGATTATATCTCTAACCTGGACTTGGAACTCCTCGGGATCGCCCAGTTGGAGCTGGTTAATGTGGCTTGGGAAAGGGAAGTTAGGGGTCCCCTGCTGGAGCCGCTACCCCCGCGACCCGATCCCGGATAAGCGGACGAAAAGGGATTGATGGATGGAGATAAGACATGTTAACATAGAATAGGTGCAATGGTGACCTGGATGGAAATGACCCTCTGCTCACACTGTGTTAACTACTAAATGTGGAAATCAAGGAGCACTGCAAAGCCAACACTAGCACTCAGTGGCCACGCAGAATGTGTAATTCAAGACGACATTTGAGAGCTTCCTGTGAGTTAATAACAGTAATCTGTAAGATTATGGAGGATACCACTCCATCAGTGGCCTCCTTTCCCTAGCAATTTACTTTTCCTTCATTTATTTCCCCTAACTTCTCGAACCATATCCAATGCTTTGTTTTGTCACATGGTTATTTTTAATGTCAACACAGTAGAACTATAATAGAATTTCCTCAATAGTATGAAAGCCTTTTCAGACATTTTCTAAAAGTCCCATTGCTTCACATAAGAGAGGGGTGGTGGAACACAGTATCCCTGCAGCCCCTTTATTAAAAGGGGCTGACGCCATAATGAGGGACAGTAGTTGCTGCAAGTACGAACAATCCAGGTGTCACTCAAGCAACAACACTCTTTACACAGACTTATTCAGCCCTGACAAATGAACAAGGACTGTTTAAAAGTCAGTGAGCTGAATAAAGCAGTTAAGTCTTAAGCCTCTTTTTTATCTTTCCCATTTTCTTTAGCTCAGAGAGGTCCCAAACCTCTGCACCTTGGTTAGGTGCTCCCACTCTGTTGTCCGACTCATACTTGAATGGTTTAAAATTGGCTCTTGGATTGCTTTTCAGAAAATCCCTCAAGTGGACACCGGCGCAAATTCATTTCATTTAATTTCCATGTCTATCTCAACAAAAGACACCAAATTGTTGGAATATTTTAGAAAATAAAAAAGAATGACGTATGTATGTATGTATGTATGTGTGTCTGTGTTCTTTTCTTCTATATAGCAGAGCCACATAGCAGATATATAATCTGATTAGGTGTTTGGTTTTTATGTATGCAATATGTAGTCCTAATAGAGCTAAAACTACAATTTGTAAAAGACTTTTGGACTTTGCTTAATAATATCCAATTACAAAAATGTCAGCAGCAGGTTTAAACCAACAGGGTGATTTCTAACTATGCCCGGTTTTCTTTTTGAATGCAGGAAATACATTTCTATTTTTATCCCATTATCTATTTTTTTACTGGTGCGATTCCTGAGAGATTTGGGTCATTGAATCCTACTACAGCAAGCGGCTTACAAGACAGCGCCAAACATGTTTACAGTATATCTGTATATTTTGAGGGAGTTTTAGGGACTATTTACAGGGCTACTCTAGTCCTTTTCCTAGCATAGCAGACTACAGGACAAACCAGGGAGCATGTTTACCAGCAAAATCACTGACTGATGACATCAAAGTAGACAGCATACATCTTTTAAGCATTTGCTCGATCTTCACAAACCTAAGTGATTGATAAGATGGCTGATAGCACACAGCAATTTGTCCCATATCTAAAAATAAAAACCCTTCTTAAATTGTAATCGCACTTGCCTGATTTTGATTCAAAGCGACAGTGCAACAGAGGATAAACTTTGAATCCGATCAATCATATGTAGATGTGACATTTAACACCAACAGTAGATTCCCAGCTGCTAGAGGATGAAAGCCATGTTTGAACACTTGACGGGCAAACTCCACAGAGCGTCCTGTGGGAAGGGTTCGCTTGCAGGGTCGTGATGCAACATACTTGATGAAAAAGGTCCAATGATTTTTTTACTTTAATATAAATAATTGGTTAAAAATAAATCAACATACCAGAGATAAGGATTTCATTAGATTTTATTAAAACTATTTTGTTCTCAGCATCATAAGAAAGAATGTCTGCTAATAGAATGTCTGAAGTCCTAAACTTGATAAACAATGCCTGTTATTTATTACAAGCCAGGAATTTGAAAAGAATATAAGAAAGGATTGCTGGGATTTAAATGGTATGGTACACCAAAACGTTCATAAAAATTATAGATAGACTGAGGGGATAACAAAAGAAAAAAGAACAAATGTGTTTTAACAACGGAGACAAAAACAAAGGAACAGGCATGGCACCCAACTAGTTCATACCTTACTAATAACAATAATTACTCTTGGGCGATCAATCTTAATGATGTTTATGAAATTTTGGATAAGTCAAACTCAATTGACCATAAACCAAAATGGTAAATTAAGTCAGCCAAGTTGGTGTTTTCAAATGTAATACAACTTTAATTCAAATGTCAATACCACATTATTTGATTGCTATTCAAGTGACAAAACTAGGTTATCAACAGAGATGTAAGCTATACTGTTTATCACTGTGTAAAAAATGTTAAATATATATATATATATATATATATATATATATATATATATATATATTATAATAACTGTTTCTTATTAATATGTATTGTTTATTTCAATGTTAACACATTCATTGAAGCATGTTGAAATGTATCTTTTAGTTGCATTTTTAATAATGTGAAAGTGCAATGTACTAGAAAGGTTTGGCTTCAGTTGGCTCAAACGGAAACCTATTTGGTCAGAGAAAGAAAGAGGCCACAGCAGGTGGCAACAAAAATGTTTTTTTAATGAATGTAAATGAGAGAGACATAAAAAGGTTGAACATTTTCAAAAGCTCGTGTCTGACAGAACTTTATGGAAGATTGTAATTTTGTGGATTTGTGGAAATGTAAGACTTAATTCAAGTTGACAGTTTACTAATAAATCACCCATGGCTTGATTTAGTTACAACCAAAACAAGAAATATAAGTTTTATACCCCCAGAAATCCAATCCCAATGTAACAGAGTTTAAATCTTCCAGTATATATCTGACACTTTCCCCCCATTACTTTGTCCAGCATGTATAAACCCAACGGCCTTTTCTGACCTTTTTGAATATACGCCACCTTTTGCTAAAAGTCGGCATGTTTAACAGGCCCTGCGGACTAGCATCTGTGCACTGCTTTGCATTACTCTTGCCCAAGCGGGAGACACTATGAAGAATAGCAAGGGGCTGCGCCTAATGTCTCAAAACTGAGGCCTCCTTTTCATTGTGCTGAGGAAGACTTTATGATCAGTGTCACACCATGTATGTCAGTTGCTTAAAAAAGGCCATTTCTAAGGAACAAAGGAATACTTGCTTTATATTCAGCCAAGAACTTCTGTGTTGGCAACAAACTTCAGTGCCCTGAAGCGAACAAATGTTCCATCGTTTGCCTTTCACAAAACTTTAGATCTCTGTGAATGTCAGCAATATTATTTGCCCACCCCAGTCCCCAAACCAGTCTGAAGGCCTGGCCACCGTACTCGGTTTAAATCTCAAGATGCCAAGGCATCTGTGATGTAGCCCGCCGCTAAAGAGCCAAGGCACAGAAGAAAAACAGTGGGGCCGATCGATGGTCCGACTTGGCAAATACCAAACCCAAACGTGGGGCAGCAACTCAAAGTGTCTGACAGACAGAAATCATTGGGCCATGCATGCTAAATGCTGATGAGCTTGTTTGAAAAGGTCACTCCACTTGGGATATTTAAAGTGTCAGCCATTAACAGCATGCTTTATACACTGAATGAAGCCCAATTAGAACTGCTTTTGCAGTTAGGCTGCTTTTTGTTAAATGTGAGCCATGTTTTAGATGAAATTTTGTTGTTGAATTTTATTCAGTTATAAACTATTTACAATAAAGTCAAATGCAGTGTCTTATGATTTGTTTACAATGCATTTGCATTCACAAATAGATTTAAAATTTGGTTAAAATCAATCTCAATTATCTGCCTTCATAGAGCAATGCTGACTCTCGGAGAACAACAGGTTATCTGTGCTAAGGTGCATTCTGGGAATACTGTGATATAAGATAATAAATTGCCATGAGTAACACGTTATTCAATATAACAAAACGTAAGAACTGAATTTCATGTGAATGTTCCCAACAAAATTAACTCAAGAGACTACAAGAGGATGACATCATCCCTGTGGGAAGAATATTCAAGCTTGCACAGCTGTATTTAAGTAACTACATACAGCCCTAATTTAATAACAAAACACCACAGTGCAACGCCACTTTGCAAATGTACTACAGAGTCAGAAAAGAAAGAGCTAACAGCTGCAAACTCCACCTGCACTGAACCACTGTCCAACCTGCAAGTTACACCCAAAAATGTCATTTATGTCACATACATTTTAAATGGAACATATTTCCTGGGCCTCTAAATATGAACCACAGGATTTGGAATTAAATCTCCCACTGGATTTCATGGCTGGGGATAAAATGTGTTGTCTAATGGCAGAAATCCAAGAACCAAAACTCTTAAAACTGTTATCCCCTTGGCCCAAGGCCTACTATATCCATCGCTTAATTCCATGAAAATGAATTCACATATTAGAGGTTTCCTATAGACAGATATATGGCTTGTATTTATTATTATTGTTATTATTATATATATCCCGCGCTCTAAGCATCATTCTTCCAGAACAGGTCACTTGGATAGCTCTCTCCCCTTTCATGTATACCCTCAGTTATTTGAGTGTATTCTGACCATCTCAAACTAAGGAAGTCTAACACAACCGCCTACAGTGAATTCTTCCTTCATGAAGGTTATAAAGTTCAGTTTTGCTGAAACTGTTTTAGAAAGCTGATATAAACTTTTTAGTAAGTTGAAGTTCTGCTCGTGGAGCTTCATAGCATTTTACTGAGAGGTGTTTTTAATACTTTGTTATTTCAAAATGATTGTTCAATTAAATCAATACGTCTCTAAAACAGATTCAAAGACACATGAAGGTACACTTTATTGCAGGGCTGCTTTGCAAACTTCTGAACATAAACTGGCAGCTGAATATATACTGTAAGAAGAAATCTTAAATACTTTAAAATGCCAATCTATGTATCAACGGTAGAGAAAGTGCGTCAAAGACCATCAAACTGTAGCTATTATTATTTTATCTGATTCAATAAGTATCACCTGAAAGATTTTGTGAAAGCATTCATTCATTCAAAATTGTCATAATGCTCCCAATTATATAGAGCTAAACAACTACAGCTAACTACAACCACTAAGTGTTGAGACAACCCAGTAAATTAAAATTAAATTATATGTCGCAAGTGTAGAAACAATTAGAGCCCGACCGATATATTGGCTGGCCGACATTGGGCATTTCCCAATCTAACAGTATCGGCATTTATAATGGCCGATAAAAATAAAAAAAAGGTCCACCAGAGGGCACTCAGATTATTTGTTTTGTAATGTCTTTTTGTTTACAGGACTTTAAGTTTCATATCTTAAGTTTGTATTTTACATATTTTATTTATCAGAACTTTAATATGTTTTGATGTTCTTCTTTGTTGTTGTGACAATAAAACAAATTATTATCACATTATTTTAGTGAGAACTCATAAATAACTACGAATAACTAATATTAGGGAAATTTTAGGGTTTGTTTTGTTACTTTTTCTTTTTTCGGCTGATATATTGGAATATCGGATTTTTAAATAGCCACATATTCGTATTGGTCTTAAAAATCCTTTATTGGTTGGGCTCTAGAAACAATGATCAGAAGAGGATATAATATTGTTGGTAAAGGGGACTCATGTCCTGATGGCTGTGCAAGCTGACCTCTCAGACAGGCTAAGTGTCACTGGAGCTGAGCCAGATTTAAACAGCGTCCAAGCAGATGGTAGAGGCAGACAGAGAGGACAAACAAACACATTCCTCCAGCAGAAGCAGAGTGATTGAGACAACCTGGGGTGTTACCACCTGTTTGCAGCACACTGCATAATTTAACCACTGTATATCCACAAAACTCTCGGCTCATCGCAATGACTCACTTTCCCAGCATCCCTCGGTGAGATCATTCATTATAAAGTGCTAATAAGGGCTCAAATTGTTCTCTTTCTTTCTTCCCCGTTGTCTTCACGTTCACTGCACGCCTCCATCTCATCTCCAACCATAAATCTCTTCCTGCTGTACTACCTAACAAACACCTCCCCAGCCCACCAGGGGATGGAAAGAAAACAACTGACGAGCTCAGCTTTTCCAAGACATATTTTAACATTTTGCTGCTTGAAAAAATATGCCTGACGCATAGAAAACATCTGTCCAAGCATGGGTAACAGTTTTGTATACAGCGTGTTCATTGTCATTAGTTTCATTATATCATATTTTCCTAAATGGGGCAAATTTGCTTTTTTTTATATTTAAATAAACAAATTATTTAAAAAATCGGTTATTTTCAAGATTATATTTAGTGACATACAAACTTTAAGTGATTGATAGAAAGAGTGTAAAAGGCATAATACCTTGATGTAGTGCTCTAGCCGTGGGTAAACTCTTCTTACTCCCAGGAGGACAGACAAATGTGTCCTGTGGGGGAACGACGTCGCGACCGCGTGTGTGACTTCTGGAAAGGAAAAGACACTAAAGCCTGATGTCTCAAAGCTCTTCAAAAGTTCCTCGTCTGCCTGCTTTTTTCCCTCGCTCAGAATACTGCCGACAGCGTAGCGGCACTGTGGTCCCGGGACCTAGAAACAAGGATCAAAGGAACAAATGAATAAAGACATATAAATAAAGATTGCTAGGAGAGATCGTATAAACAATATAGACTGATAGATAGTTTAGATAGATCAGATGTCCACACTCTGTTGTCTTAGCAGCATGACCTTTCCCTTTTTTGTCATTACGGTGATTTGAAATGCCATAATTACAAAGACGCCTCCAACATGACAACAGCAGCACTGACACAGATTAATGCTATTAAGCACTAAATGCTATCTGGCTATTTCAGAACAATTTCTAAAGTGTTCCTTGTTTTGTGCAGGAACTGATTGCACAAAGCACAAGCTACATATTTCCTCTTGGCAATGAGTCTCCCCGAATAAAAGGGGAGAAATTCTAAAATGTAAACTACCATCAATATTATCCAAGTACTCATCTCTGAAGACGGATGATTCAAAACACTAGGGTGTAATGTAAGGTAATTTTATGAGTAGGCCATAGCATGCATTAAAAAACAATAGGTTGTGCGCAAAAATAATATTTTACTGATGTCAGCCAGATGCCAAATTTGAGGAGAAAATATCCTCATTACTCAGCAGTCTAATGGGAGCATTTGGCAGTGCAGCAATTATTGCTCTTTCCTCCATTCAGAGCAACCCAGTGCCCATTAAAAAAATAAAAAAAGGAAGACAATTTTTACAAATGAATACTACTGGGACATCCAAGATATTCTCCCCACTGTGCTGAGAACCGCTGAAGGTTCATGTAATAAATAAGCTGGAATGGTCCAATTTGTCTGTGCGCTTCTAGCACAGCCAGTGTGTCTGAGAATGCCTATTTTCTCCTCTACTCCTCCACACGCAAGGTCAGTCACGGGTAGAAGTGTGGTGTTCACCCTGCACTGCAAACTAAGCTAATTTTTCACAAAAATGCACATTAAAAGTTTGAAACACGCCCACAGAACTACTGCAAGCAATGGGGAATCTGCATACATCTGATCTAAGATTTGTTTGGTATCATCAGAGTCACAGCAGATGATCTTTGAGTATTATTATGAATATAGCTGACTTAAATCTTGGCTAGACTGATTTTGAGTCACCATGAGTGAGAATAATTTTGTGATTAATTCTTATTATGAGAATCAGTTCTTAATCCAATTCTATTGTGCAATCACTAGCTTTACTCAGGGCATTGTTGTCACATATGAAGCAACAAACAACTCCTAATTGAACATAGGATGCA
This sequence comes from Etheostoma cragini, assembly GCF_013103735.1. NCBI lineage: Eukaryota > Metazoa > Chordata > Actinopteri > Perciformes > Percidae > Etheostoma > Etheostoma cragini. The sequence goes on from NC_048410.1 coordinate 16,074,391, forward strand.
CATTATAGTTTAAAGATGACAAGTAAACTACACCTTGTTGGTCCAGTAAGCCTAGTACCTAGGCATGGGCCAGTATAGTATTCTGATGGTTTCATAACCCTCAGCAAAATAAATCTCAGGTTCACGGTATTACAGCATTGCAATGACAGCTATAAATGTATTATGTTTTAAATGTCAGGGTAAAAAAATTACACCACAATGTATTTTTTTCAAACAAACTGGACAATGGCAGGAAGACGGATTTCTGAACTGCCCTTTCAGAAAAACCACCTCATACCTTAGGAACGGTATGACAGAACATTTTGTGGTTTTGAAACCATGACTTTTTCAAACTGCAGTATACCTTGAAACAGGTAACCCGCATGCCTACTAGTACCATAACGCTTTGGATGCTCGGTGAAGACCTGAAGGCAGAGTAGCAAAATATTGACAAAATGTGATATTGCGATTATGAAAATTTAAATATAGATATTAATTTTTAATATTTTTAAACATATGTAAAATAACAACATTTATGGGAAAGCACATCAAATAGATTAATAACAAATAAAAACAAGTTTTCACAACACAACGTTATATAAATAAAGAGAACAGGACACAACTTTACTTCCGCTTTTCTGATTTGTTCCGGTTAGTTGTCCCTATCTATTTTTCCACTATGGCGAAATATGCACAGACGTGGTACGCTCAGGGTTTGTCACGTAGTGGACCGGTGCGCTGACGTCTTCTAACACATGAAAGTGGCACGGTAACTGGTCAATGAAATGATGATCATTACAAGAAGAGATATTCTCCATCAAATGTCTGCAATCTCTAAATAAACATCTACTCACCACGCCATAATCAATAGTGACTGTCACTACAGTCAGGTTCTCAGTGGAGCACGCCAAACTGAGATATACTGTGTACAAAAGACATTCATTTTAAATATCTAGTTGGCTTTACACATGAGGATATTTTTGACATGGTTTGGGGGATCTCAGTTGGGAGTATGAGCCAATTGGATTTATTACAGGAATCATCATAGGGTTTCACGTATGAGTCCAAAACAAAGAACCAAAGCCAAAGCACAAACCTCTGTCTACAATCTTTGTTTTGCTTCTCTGCACTCATCAAGACACAAGGGTGCTCTCTTTTGAGGTTTCTTCAATACACTGACAGCTCATCTGAAGCAACAAAGTTTCCAAAATTCAACTGAAGAAATGGGTTTGTGTCTCTGTTGCACATGGGCTGAATTGACTTTGGTAAGGCAACAAAATAAGAAAGGCAAACTAGCATATCATCCGCATACAAAGTACTTTCCATCTCGGCTTTTTACAACTTTCAAAAAGAGCAAGTATCAGAGAGATTTTCTACTATTTCATCATTCACCACAAAGACTAACATTCAGGCTGATACACATTTCCTGACCGGCCCCTGCTTCAGCTGCCATGCCCACAGCTTTCATCACTGTGTGAGCCAAACATGGGTCCCTGACGATGGGCAGACACGTGGGTTATTTCTCCACCACTCCACATGTCACACCGCTTTTTATTTAGACAATCTATTTTTCAAGCACCGCAAACCCTGATTGCTCACTCGGAATATCAAGTTTGACAGAAATCGACATGGTTCCCCCTCCCCCGTTACCCTGTTTGTCAAAGTTGGACACAGACTGGAGAGGATGGAGAAGAGAGCAGCAGGGTAGAGGTGAAGTAGGAGCAATGGGTCAGAAACCCCCTGCCATTGAAACTGTGAAGAGGCTGGTCGAGGAAAAGGGTTTAGTAAGTGGGGCCCAGAATATGTGTTAGCCGTTTGAAGGAACAGAAAGAGCTGCTCCAACCCTGTATCCATGGCAACCATCTGAGGAGCAACTCAAGTCCTTGTTGAGGTCTTTTGTTTCTCCAGAGGAAGTGATTAAAAGGAGGTAAAAGTGAGAAAACCAAGAACAGAGGATGAGAGAGCCACGCTGACACTTATCCTCTGTCAGCTGCACTTTTGAAAATCTCTCTCACTGCAACTATCAATGAACAGTGTGTAATACTTTGGACACCAAATACCAGTCCTCCTATCTGAGAGCAGTCTCTGGGGCTCCTGACACTGGGACTGAATGGCATCCTGAGGCTCGGACACTAATGAGCTGAGATCATTACGCCAATTATTTTAACTTAGATCAGGACTTGGCTGTGACTGTGCAGAGGAACTAGGACCCACTGCTAGCCTAATTGCCGGCTTGGGAAAAAGAGAATGAGCATAACAAAAGGGTTTTGAAGCAGAGCTGAAGACTCCATCACTGAACTCTGTTTAGATTCCATCAGGTTGTTGAGCACGATCTCCTGGGTGAAAGTCCTGGGTTTTACCCATCCACAAACCCCGACCACCATTCTTACGCAGATTTTTGCCCTTTCATACTACTCGCTAAGGTGTAAATTCACATACTATCCCATGGTAATGTAAGTCAATGGAGGTAAAACGGCGTCGATAAACACGCTACAATGAAAGTATGCATCTTCATAACACAACAATAATGGCGTATGAATTGGTGTGTCATACACACACCATTTTATAAGACCAGTCTGCAGAGATAGAGAATCAACGATAAATGTCCAACTCAAGTTCCCACTGCTTGTTTTATTCCACCAACAATCCAAAATGCAAAAATATTCAGTTTACAATGAGATCTAACAGAGAAAAGCAAATATCTATTCTTCATTTTTGAGAAGCTGAAACAAGACAGGAATTTAAGCTTAATAAATGGCTTTTATTAATTCATTATTTCAGCTCTGACATATAAAGGCTTTTAGTATTATAGTTTAGTCTCATAATATCTAACCTAATATATGTCCCAGCGTTCCAAGGCATTCTCCAGTGGAGGTCATATATGACAGTCAGCTATACAGTTCTATTCAATATTAGCTTACGCTATAGCCAATTTCTAAAAATCTCCGGTTTTCCACCCTTGTTACCTGAACCTCGAGACCCCCCACATTGCAACAAAACTGTACTGCTTAACCTTTTAAAAAGATGATACTTCTTGTCTCATTCCTTCTGTTTGGGCAGAGCCTATTGAAAAAACAACTCACGCTGCACTCGCTTTAAAATGTGGGAACTAGCACCGCAGGATTTTGGAGACCCCGGAGAGTGAGCAGGATCATGTATCAGGACAACAGATCTGGTAAATAATATTCCCTGCTGCTTCTAGACACTGAGATTTTGGGATGGATGGAGAACAAACAAGGAACGGTTGGGAATGTAGAAAAACATCTCACAAAGAGATCCAACTTATCAATTGGGTTTTTAGCAGCAAAAGAAACAACAAGACTTTTTGTCACATTCACATACGTGTTGCAAGCTTCCACATTTTGAACCTTGATCTTTATGGAACAAGGCAAGCTAGTCATAAGGCATGGGCTCGTATGAGATTCTGACAGTACAATAACCTTCAGGCAAAATATCACAGTTTCAAGGTATTGCAATTACAGCTTAAAAATGTATTATATTGAAATGTCTAGGTAAAAAGACATTTTTCCATTTAAACCGAATGGTATTTTATGAAAGAAAAGTTTAGTGGTTTTGAAACGCTGACTTCTTCAAACCTTTGTATAGAACTTGAAACCTGTAACCGGCCCATGCCTAGCCATCTGACTGTCAAGGGTGAATTCAACATAGCCTGCATGGAAAGTTGTTTGATGAGTCAATATATTTCAAAATTCAAATACATTACAATAAAACTCTGCACAGCTGTAGTTGCAGTCCCTAGTTGGTAATTTGCTTTGTGGCCCTCCAACATTCAACACATCACCACAATAACACAATTCTAACACACATATTACTTCAGCAATTGTAATCCTGTGAAGAAAGATCAATATCATGAAATTAAATTATTGTAGTAGTTTTTAACTATTTATTTATTGTGAGCAACATTGTCAGCAAGTGACCATAATGTATTGCTTCGCTTAAAAATGTCTTGTTTAAGTTTTCTATTGTTAAATATTATAAATATTAAGCTCTGGTTTACTTCTCAGATGAAAAATTCACATGGATAATATTGTATGACATCTGTGACATTACATCTATGAATCCACAAAAACATCCCACCCTGCCCAGATGTGCTGACATTGCTTAAGGGAAAACACAAAAAAACAGTCAGTGCCAAAAAGCTGGGCTGTAAAATGCTGAGAAAGGTGGAAAGAAGACAGGATATGTCAAGAATGCATGAAATGCCACTAAAGGGAATTATTTATTGTGAATATAAACATGTTTAACTGGGTAAATGAAATGTTGAAAACATCAATCGTTATCTGCTGACAAGTAATTCATCTTCGGCCACTTAAGTCTCATCCATAGACTGTTTAGTCTCTTCAGAGAACGGCGTTATCGCCATCTAGTGGTCGACTACATAACATATAGTTAACATTTTCAAGTCTGCCTTATTTTCAAACTAATTATTGACTACAAACTTAATATTGACTAAAGTGCGGGAAAACACAAGTAAATTAGATTAGCTACCTTGTTAGGGTCATCATAAAATACTCCGATACATGAAAGCTTTGGTCCAATACTGTGAGACTCCTTAAAAAGTTGTCCGCAGTTTTTGTACGGACCTTCTTTGAATTTGTAGGCGAATGTAATCTTCTTTACGGGAGGAGAGCCGGTTAGTACGATAATGTCTGTGAGGAGTCCCGAGTACATAATGTAACCAGCTACTGTTACAAGACTTATCAACAGGCTAATGACCGCACATAGACTGGCCCAGTCTGGCATGGTAGCTTAACGGCGGGCCAGGTAACGTTACTGTTATTTAACTTCGTCTGAACCCTTAACACAGTTGCTATAATTTCCTGTAACAGTCGAACATTTTTAAGAAAATATTTGGTCGTTTTCAATTGCCATTGCTCTTTGTATGAACATGGATGTGTAACTAATAAGAACACAAAAAATACACATTGCACACGACTTCCTGGAAAGTACCATCTATGCCGACTAAAGGGGGGGTTGTAAAAGAAACCATGTCACTATCATTTTTTTATAATTCAGATGTAGGCTAGTGATGAGTGTAGGCCAACAGTTAATATTCGCATACGTCATGTGATAAATGTTTGATAAGCGCAACTTGTGATGCGACTTTTTAACGTTTGTTACTTATTTTGAATGGAAGTTCCGAGTCAGTTAACTCAAGACAGTAAATACAAATACTTTGAGTAGTGATTAGAAACAAATGTTATATACCTTTAATAATGCGGGGGCGTCATGGTAGGCTTCTTACTTGATTTGTTGAGTCCAAGACTCGCAATAAGTCATCTGACTTGTTTGTGATTGCATAGGCGTCATTGTATTGCACCAAAACAAAGTTGGAGTGTGCATTATAAACATGAGGGATGGCCTTCAAGGGAACGTCCTTTTTTCTTCTTAAGTCGACTAACCTGTTTGCGTAGTTATAATAGCCTACATCCGGAATTCATGAAAATGGCTGGGAAAGTGAGAAGGTTTTACGACCTAACAGCTAAACTTCTTTCTGGACAAAGCTTCAGTTTCTCTTGTCTAAAGGGGAAAGTTGTTCTCATTGAGAATGTGGCGTCTCTCTGAGGAACAACAACCAGGGACTATACTCAGATGAACGAGCTCAACAGTAGTTACTCCGCAAAGGGACTCGTTATTCTGGGTGTGCCCTGTAATCAGTTTGGACATCAGGTAGGCCCTGTAATCAGTTTGGACATCAGGTAGGCCATGCGTGATTTCAGTGGCTGATATATACAACTTTTTACCCATTGCAGGATATTACATTTTTAGAACATGATGTGTCTCCCTAAAGCTCAAATTTAGGTCTATTGCTTTTTGATTTTCGGACTACAGAACAAAAACCAAACTGTTAATGTCATAAATTGTAGTAAGACGTTTTTAATTTGAAAGATGTCCGTGGTAAATGACATTTTTCATTTCAGTCTGCTTTTAGACTTGAAGATTAAGTTAAAACCATTTCCCTTGGGCTTCAGGCTACAGTTTATCCTTTCTTTAAGTAAAAATGGCAGTATCGTAACAGATGCTCCATTGTAATAAGGTCCTGCATCCAAAATGTTACTTCCATAAAAGAAGTATTATCAGCTAAGTGTAGCCTACTTAAAGTATCAAAACTAAAAGTAGCCTACTCATAAGCAGCAGAATGTGTTTTATTATTAGGATACTAATTTATTTATGATAATGTATAACATTGTACCTTTGTAGATGGTACTGGAGCTAAGTAACCAGTAAACTGCATCTGTCAGATAAAATATAGGAAGTAAAAAGTAGAATGTTTCTTTTTAAAATGCAGCAATAAGTAGACGTATGAAGTAGTATAAAATGGAAATACTAATGTAGGCTTAATCAACCTGTTTGCAGTCCACATGTAATGTATTTCATGTTTTTGTCTTCTTTTATAACAGGAGAACTGCAAAAATGATGAAATCCTGAGGTCTCTGAAGTATGTCCGTCCAGGAAATGCCTTTGAACCCAAGTTTCAGCTCCTTGAGAAGGTGGATGTGAACGGAAAGGATGCCCACCCTTTGTTTGTATATCTGAAAGAGAAGCTTCCATTCCCCTGTGATGATGCCATGGCTCTCATGACTGATCCAAAGTTCATAATTTGGAGTCCCGTCAGTAGGAATGACGTGTCCTGGAACTTTGAGAAGTTTCTGATCAGTCCTGATGGGGAGCCTTACAAGCGCTACAGCAGAAATTTCCTTACCATTGACATTGAGGCAGATATTAAAGAGCTACTTAAGAAGGTCAAGTAAAGTGTGCTACAACACGCTGGGTGGTTGTTAGGGATATCACTTATAACTAGCTTGGCCAAAAAGACGAATCATCTGTTCTGATTATTTCATCATGTTTTTTCACCTTCACAGTTAAATTCAATTGCAACACTACCTAAGTTTGTGATATTTCCAGTGCAGTATACTATGGCTGTTCAGCATGTTTACTTAATGAAGAAACACTTTGAAACCTTTTGGTAAGGGAGTTTCTGATGGACATGTAAAAGACTGACTCTGCCACATGTGTATATCACAAATATCTTCATTGGGTAGACCTAAAAGAGGACAAATAAAAATATAATGGCATACAAAGGGCTACTGTCATTTTAAGATTCAAAGAAACTTTATTGTCATTGTATGAACACAACAGAATTATGTTGGTGGCAGTAAGTGGCAGCATTGCATATAGTGGAAGAAGCTGTTACTCAGTCTGTTAGTCATATTTTATATATTTTTTATTTAATTTCTGCAGATTGCAAACAAACATACAATTCCAGTATTATAGGTAAAAACACATTTACTTTGAAGGAATAAAAGTAGGCTACTAGATAATGTTTGTTTACATGAACAAAATCTAGTTTGGCCAGTAAGAAAGATTCAATTCAGCTAGTTTAATATTAGAAATTTAGTTGTGGTGAAAGTTGAATACATAAAAATAAAATTAAATAAAAATACATAAAACTATGAAAAGACGTTTTTGGTTTTCTGTACACTTTTCCAACCATGACAACTCTAGTGTTGGTTGAAATAAACACATACTTTACCGATTTACATGTGAAAATATGTTGGCTCTACACAGCCTAAAAGTACAATTTTTTTTTTAAATGGACTCTGGTTGGATTAGCGCTAGCTACTTCATAGCTGTTTCTGGTAAACAGAAAGGTATTAAATAGGGTTTAAAAAGTTCTATCTCTGAAGGGTTAAACTTTTATAACTTTTGATTTAGTTTTATTGCTATTAGTATGTGCACCAAATAGTAGGCACACTGTTAACATTTCTGTGGAATTTTCTATTTTTATAATTTTAATTGTTTATTGATGCCCAGTAGGGAAATTAAAATGTACACTCTATTTGTTAGTAATCACTCCACACAGGCCTGAAATACACACACATGCTCAGGAACTATTCATGCTCAAATGTAGAGATGTCAGAGTGAGTGGGCTGCCAGCTGGACCAGCACCCTGAGCGGTTAGGGGGGTACGGTGTCATGCTCAAGGGCACCTGGCAGTGCCCAGGAGGAGAAGTGGTTTCTCTCCAGCTACCGATCCCCACTCCGTACTGTGATCCGAATGGCAGTAGCTATGTAGAATATGGCGATGTTTGAACATACACTATGTATGCATCTTAGTAATGGCTTCACTCCTTAGATACCATGGAGCACTACAGTTTATTTCAAATATCAGGCTCTAAGTCCCCATTGCTCCCTGTGTTCTGGTTGGCCGGCTTTGTCCATCAGGTAACTTGATCACTGGCCTTGTCTTATTTACAGTGGCTTAAATAAGTTTACACCCCATGCTAAAGTTGATTAAAAAGAGGAATAAAAAAACATCTTTTGGAAATTGATCTTAATGCCATTATTACATTTATGGGGAAAATCCAACCTTTTAAGGACACCATTTTTTGCGAATGAATAATGTATCGTCAATAAATAAATGTTCTTCCTTAAAATACAGAAGGCATAAGTATACACACCTCTATGTGAAATTCCCATAGGGACAGGCCCATTTTTATTATTTAAGGCCATTTATTTCATGGATCAGGATATTATGCATCCTGATAAAGTTCCATTGGGATAGGAATGGGGAACTTTTCATAAGATCACATCTCAATGCAAATCAAACCAGCTATTAGGCTAACTGACATAAAACCATGCCAGTCTCTAGGTATGGTGAAGGGTATGTGATGATGTGAGGGGGTGGGGGCTATTTTAATTCCAAAGGCCAAGGGAACTTTATTGGTGCCCTTAAAAGGTGGATTTTCCTGAATTTTTTGAATTAAGGCAGGAGCTGTATATTTTAAAGAAGAACATTAATTTATTTACAATACATTATTCATTCACAAAGAAAATGGGTGCCCTTAAAGGTTGGACTTTTTCTAATTTAGGCATTAAGATCAATTTCCAAAAGATGTTTTTTTATTCCTCTTTTTAATCAACTTTAGCAAGGGTGTGTAAACTTATTCAAGCCACTGTAATTCATACTTCCTTCATATCTATGTACATTTATCCAACTGAAAAATGCTCGAGGCTCCTGTCTCCACTCTTGGACATATTTGCAAGACTTACTTTATCTCTATGTCCTCAACGTCCATCTTGAAATCTTTTGAACCACACTGTGCAGCTACTGTAATGATAGAGTGGTGATGTGGTCTGTTTGCTCGCATGCTGGAACTCAGTTGGATTTAAAAAGAAACAATAGTTCTAAAGTAATATTTTAAGATATATCTTCAGTTTTCAGCAGGCACATGTCATACATGTGCTTCAATACCTTAATATTGACAAATCTGATTGGTTTACAGTAAAAAGTGCGATTTATGTGACAAGTACGTAAAAAATGGTAGTTTAAAAGTACAATCAGCAGTTTTTTGTGGGTTATTTTTGGTACTTATACCATACCTATGATTTAATACCATCGTCATCATCATGGGCCAAACTGCAATTAAAATGATGAAAAAAAAACATTTGCATAAATAAATAATAAACACAGAATAGAGTAGTTTTGTGTAAACTGATTTTTATTTTAAACACGCAATCAAAAAAAATGCACAGCCAACAATGGTATTGAATATAATGAACTTACTACTTCATGTATCCCACATCATTTGCAACAAGCCAGAGGAAGGGTGCTGTGTCATGGCCAAAAGGGACTACCAGCTGTTCCAGGTTACAGCTGATGCGGCTGTGCAGGGATGCCCTCTACTGGAAGGAGCTTCTCTGCATGTGTCAGGGCGCTGTCCTGGAAGAGCAGCTCCTGTGGAGGTTTAGGTAAGACCATCTTTTTCTCCCGATAGCAACGGGCCTCTTTAGTCTCCATCAGTACGGCCTGTTGACGGTGGCCAGGGGCCTCTGGGTTGACGATGCGAATTGCTGGGGTTGTCATCTTCACTTATAGATACTGAAATGCACTTAGACACAGTAGAAGCACAACATTAGCATTTTAACATTATTTTAAGAAATTCTATATTCAGTTTCTAATATAACAATGCATGTTAGTGCACAAAAGGTCAGTAATCGGAGCAGGATGACTAATGCTTAACCCTCACTCTTCAGATGAAGATTACTTTGAGGTAGAGGACAGATAACGTCTGAAGTTGACATTTGTTCCACTTTTCAGCCCATTTCCTTTTGGCAAAGTTTGTATGCCATATCTCAAAATCAGTTAAAAATCCTTTGTCCCAAAAGTTGCCAATAAAACTTGTCTATATTATAATTTCTATCTGATTCAGGCCAGGATCAGTGTGAAATAAAACTAATATTTTGTTCCTCTCAAAACTTAAAATCTGTCTCAAAATATTTTTTTAAACTGGCAAATATATATTTTTTGCTATCTCTTTCTCTTGCATGTAACTGCGTATATATATATATATTTATATATAGAACTGTAACGTTTTTCAATATAAAATTTGTCATAACGTTAGAGTTTAGCTAGTTAGATAACAAATACAATCTAATTTAAAGGCCTCCAAGTAACGTTAACGTAGGCCGAGGACGGAGATTTGACCAAGACACTGACATTTAACTAACGTTAGCAGTATCCTTAAGGTAACCGGCATACGCTATTAACAATATTTCGTAGTGCATACACAACAAATACAAGATAACATATTATTTTTAATGACTCAGCGGTAACTTTAACGTTAAGCTAACGTTACCTGTCAAGGAGTCTACGAGCCAGCTAGCTAGTTAATTTAGCTATAGCTAGCTTGAGTTGATACCATTAGCTGCCTAGCTTTCCCAAACTATCAAAAAATCAACTGGGCAGTACTTAAACAGTCAGTGTAATAAATAATACATTACTCCAGGCTTTGTAAAAATATAAGCAGTGAGTGTTATAAAAAAATATTTTATTCAGACTTACCAGAAATACTGTAGGCTCGCTCGACACCTCGGTCGACCTCAGCGGCAGGTTCAGCTTTGAATGTCGGAGTGTGATTGGTTGTCTGCGATCGGCGAATCCTACGTTTCTAATTGGTTTTCTACACTCATGCGGAAGTCCAATCAGAACGCGTAATGCGCGACTAGACGTAAGTAGACGTAGACTGATATGTTTTTATTTAAAATCCAAAACATAACAACAGACCATGGTTGTCTAAGCTACCGTGAAACAGACTTCCTTCTACAAAATATTTTGAAGAGGTAAGTCGCACTTTACAGTTGAGCTAAAACTACTTGTTTTATTCAACTTTTTCTGTTTAGTAGAGCCTAATTGTGTGGGGAATAAGTACATTAACTTTCCTCTGTCAAATATTAAAAACTTTTTTTTAGCAATTACACATATTCCAACTATCAGATGTGCTGTGATCAAGAGATGCAAATGCACTTTGTCTCTTGCATTAGCGTTAGCTACAATTTTAATCATTGTACGTGTGTGCTTCACATCACGTGTGAATTAAAGATTATTTCTCAAACAGTTTATAATATAATACATAAATAAGTCCTGTTTTAAAATGATCTTTGGGTTGTTGATCGAAAACATAAATGTCTTGTCCTGTTGCAGTGAAGGTGTATTTGAGCTAGCGTTAGTCGTAGAAAACACAGCTTTTATTGAAGTGATTTCATTATTTTTTATTACTAATAGAAATATTGTCTAATATTATCATTAGCCCAGATAAGGACTGGCCATCTGGACTAATATATATAATACTAATAATGAAATAATGACAATAATTTGTGTTGTTTTTTTTCCAAAAATTATTATATATCGATACACTATACCCACAATTCTAAGCGTAACTACAACGTCTTTGGTTGGTCCAATAAGTCGCTGTTGCCATGGAAATGTATACAGTCCATGTACTCGTGTACAATAGTTTGTATGATAGTACAATGATAGTTTCAAGATGTCTTATAGCGCCGAATCCATTATTATTATTAATTATCACCTACCACCACCAAGAGGGGGAGGGAGGGGCGAGAAAAAGAGAGAGAAAACAAAGAAAGCAATGTTCCAAGGGCCGTTTTTTGATCCCAGTCCCTCACTGTAGCCTAGTAGTTGCTGTTATTGTATGTCGATGGATATCACTGTACTGTATACAGTGGTGCTCATACGTTTAGGCACATTTTTTATTTTTAAAGGCCAGTTATTTCATGGATCAGGATACTATGCATCCTGATAATGTTCCCTTGGCCTTTGGAATTAAAATTACCCCCCATCATCACGTACCCTTCATCATACCTAGAGATTGGCGTGGTTTTATTTCAGTTAGCCTAATATCTGGTTTGATTTGCATTGAGAGATGATCTTATGGAAAGTTCCCCATGCATCTCTATGTACAGTGAAGGGTATGTGGTGATGTCGGGTTATTTTAATTCCAAAGTCCAAAACATCTACCTGCCTCTATGGGAATTTAACATAAGTGTGTACTTACTTATGCCCCCTGTATTTAAAGAAACAACATTTATTTATTATACATTATACATTTACGAAGAAAATTAGTGTCCTTAAAGGTTTGATTTTTCTTTTCTTTTTTAAATTAAGACTCTAAGATCAATTTCCAAAAGATGTTTTTTTATTACTCTATTTGGTCAACTTTAGCATGGTTTCATAAACTTCTGACTACCACTGTTTATGTCTATCATACATTAATACTTGACTGATTCATTTTAAAGTACATTATACTGTAGTCTTATGATTATAAGTGACCTTTTGCATTTTTGTTATCAAGTACAGTGCAATAGTAATGTGTGACCAGATACATATTTCTCAGTTTATTGGAGTTCAGTTAGACGGTTTAGTTAAGGTGAATAACTTGCCTACACTAATGTGATTATCAGTGAAGTAATTGCTGTGTATGTTTGTGTTTTTGTACTTGCAGTTTCAATACGTCAGTATAAAAACGATTCAATCGAGAAAATGCTTCGATCCAATTCTGGACCAAAATCATTTCCAAAACCTCGGCCTTCAGGAGATAGCTACTCTTTTTCAAAGAAGTCCAAACAAAGGTGTGAGAGACCTTTGTCTCCTGAAGACCTCAACCCTCCCACCATCTTGAGGGAGCACGGACGAAGGGGTGAGAGACCTTTGTCTAGTGGAGGCACCAACCCTTCTGCCACCATGAAGGGGCACAGGCAAAGGGGTGAGGGCCCTTTGTCTTGTGCAGAGAACCTGCCCTCTACCACCAGGCAGCAAGAACAAAGGGATGTGACCTCTTTGTTCGTTGTTGGCACCAACCCTTCCACCACCGTGAAGGAGCACAGGCAAAAGGGTGAGGGCCCTTTGTCTTGTGCAGAAAACAAGGCCTCTACCATCATGCACCAACTATTGAGGGCTGTGAGATTTTTCTCTTCTGATGAAGTCAAGGCTGTTACTCCAGTGCGGAAACAAGCATGGAGGAGTGAGAGCGCTTTGTCTTCATCCTCTGAAGACGACCAGCCTTCTATCACGAGGAGGGAGCAAGAAAAAAGGTCTGAGAGCCCTTCTTCCTCTTCTGAAGAAGACGAGCCTTTTGCCACATTGCGGTTTCAGGCATGGAGGAGTGAGAGGTCTTCGTCTTCCTCTTCTGAAGAAGACGAGTCTTCTACTCCAAGGCGGCAGCAGCATGGAATGGTAAGACCTTTGTCTTTGTCTTCTAAAGACGATCAGCCATCTACCGCGGGGCAGCAACAAAGAAAGGATGTGTACTCTTCGTTCTATGTTGGCACCAACCCTTCTACCACCATGAAGGAACACAGACAAAGGGCTGATTACCTTTTGTCTTCCTCCAAAAAAGACAACCAGCCTTCTACCAACAGGCAGCAAGGAAAAAGGGCCGAGAGCCCTTCTTCCTCTTCTGAAGAAGACGAGCCTTTTGTTCCAATGCGCCTTCAGGCATGGAGGGGTGAGAGCTCTTCATTTTCATCTACTGAAGAAGACGAGCCTTCTACCAGGAGGAGGCAGCAACAACAAAGTCCTGTGTCCTTCATAGAGATCACCCTTTCTACCACCTTGAATCAGGATGGACGTGATGGGAGTGCTTCCTCTACGGGTTCATCTTATGAAGACAACGAGCCGGATAATAGCTTTTTATCCATCCATCTGAGTGAAAGAGGGAACTTAGGGGATGCAAGACAAAATGAGGCAACAGAAAGAGTAAAAAGAGAAAGAAAGAGCTGTGAAAAGATGAAGAACAAGAACGAGGAGGAGGAGAGGAAAGCATTTGGTCTGCTTTCGAGGATTTACATTTGGTGGCTCAACCGCAAGATAGACCGCATGGCTAGAGAAATCCAGTCAACCGTCGTGGATGAGCGCAACCTCCTGCGTCACGGTAAGAAAGCATACTTACATTTTGTTACATAACATGACATACGTATAGCCTCCCTTTAGATAAACCCTCACAGTAGACCAGTGGTGGAACAAGTATTTCATTTTTTCACTAATAAAAGTTCCAACTCCACTATGTAAAAAAAACTCCATTTCAAGTAAAAGTCCTGAAATTGAACAGCCCGTGTGACTAATATAGGCTACTATGTGATATTACATTACATTGAAATGTTGAAATACAGTGTGCTCTTTGTGTTTTTGAGTTTTAGAGAGAGCCAGGATAGCAGCTTCTTGGCATTATGCCAATGAGTTTAAAATTGTAAAACTCAGTTAAGTTAAGATAGCTCTTATCTCACTAAATGTTGCCAGGCCAACATGCATTTTTAACAACTTGCAACTAAACAAATCTGCTGACAACTTTTTTTTGGGAGGGGCGCGAGTGTATAACCTGACTCCACACTTAACCTTTCAAATTCTGTTGTTTACAGGTCCCCTTGGTAATTCAAAGAAAATGGCAGAAAAAGAACGACTGCTTGACCGAAGGACGATGCTGGTTGTGTACAAACGCAGACAAGAATTTAAGGTGGAGAGGGAAGTGAGGAAGCAAAGACTGAAGGTAAAGAGGAAGGAAGAAAAGGTTTTGAGGTGCAAGAATTTCTCAGAGTTATGCGACAACCCACAAAGGCCAACGCCAGACAGACGTAGACATAAATTATATAGCATTTAAGAGAAAAAGAGAGCAATCAGAAAAATCGCACCAAATAGAAAGAGATTTGACAAAACTGAAGTAAAGAAAAGTTAAAAATTCTATTAAAACAGTAGCAACCACCATCAAACATCCTCCCAATCCCCTGATAACACCCTAGCTGCTTTAATTCAATTACAAAATGATTAGCCCCCCTTATGAAATTATACAAATCTCTTGATTTCTCAAGATCCAAAATTATTAGCCCCCCAGATCATTTATATAATAATAATGGCCGGGGGGCTAATATTATATTAATAGTTTATCCTTTCTGAGCCACAACTGACAACAAGCTCTTAGAGTAGTTCTTTACTAGGTTGGCTCAGGTCTCCTGAGGGATTTTGGCCCATTATTGTATTGCAAATTGTTCCAGCTGGTCTAAATTGCGTGGTTTCCGAGCATGGACATTCACTTTGAGCACCCGCCACAGATTCTCAATATGATTGAGGTCTGGGCTCTGTGCGGGCCACTCCAGGACCTTGGTTTTGGTATCATTCAGGAACTGTTGGACCAATTTCGATGTATGCTCTGGGTCATTGTCTTGTTGGAAGACCCGGCGACGACCTAAGGATAGACTACAGATTTCTGCATATTATCCCTCAAAATTTCAACATAATTTTCCTTTTCCATGATGCCATGCACCCGAACAAGGCTCCCTGTGCCTGAGGCTGCAAAACAGCCCCACAGCATGATGCTCCCCCCACCATGTTTAACTCTGGGAACCTTGTTCTTAGGGTTGAAGGCCTCTCCCTTTCTTTGCCAAACATAAGCAACATACTTGTGCCCAACCAGTTCTAGTTTAGTCTCATCAGACCAAAGCCCAGACTTCCAAAACTCAACTTTACCTTTCAAATGTTCACTGGCAAACCTCAGTCTGGCTGTGATGTGCCGCTCTTTGAGTAAAGGGGTTCTTCTGGGACGATGGCCCTGAAGCCCCCCACGATGAAGAGCTCTTAAGTCTGTGTTCCTTGAAACATCAACTCCAGAAAGGACCAGGTCAGCAACAGTCATCATGATACATGTTCGCGGCTTCTTGCTGACATCTCAGACTATTTTCCTCTCCAGAGTTCTTGCGTGCGCTTACAACCACGCCCAGGTTTGTTTCTTATAGAATTTGTCTCCTTGTACTTGCAACGTACAGGAATGGCTATGCTGCCATTTACAAGCATTTGGAAATGGCAGTATAGCCATTCCTGTCCCTTCTTTCTGAGCTCGAGACTGATTTCCTTTGTCTTTGGCATGGTGAGTATATGTAGTCGTAGTAGTAGTTTTATTTTATTTAGTTATATCAAGTTTTATTGAGGCTTTGTGTCAGACATGTTATAGCCCAATGTGTTATGTTATGTGTGTTATGTGGGCAGCTGTTGTCTTCCTGTGTGTGTCTCTCCCCTTTTCCCCCCACTGTGTCTGGTGTGTGTATGTGTGTACGGCCGGTCGATCTACTTCTCTGCACAGCTGCTGGCTATTCCACTTACCAACTCCACAGTATTTATTCCTGGGCGAAGCTCACCACCGACGCCAGATCGATGCACCTACTTTGGTAACTTGGCTTAACTACTTGGAAACTACAGACTCGACTCAATGCCCCCCCCCCCCCCCTTTAACTTTTGTTTTGTTAGGGTTAGGGTTACATCTAATTCATAAAGAGCAAAAGGTCAGCCAATTTAACCATCAGCATCATTATACCAACAAGAACAGAGGGAAATAAGACTGTTCTGAAATGTAAAAAGAAATCAAAATACAGACACTACAAAAACAGAAAACAAAACTTCAATGTGTTGCTAAAAAATTGATATTCCCTGCCCTCACCCAGACTTAGTCACAGTCTTAGTCTTAGTGTTATATTCCTGGTGCTTTTGTTAACTTCCTGTTTTCCCCTTTTCAGACCTACACCTCCTACACCTGTTGCCGTGGCTCATCACGCTCAAGCCTTCCTACCTTCCCGCTTGGATTCCAGAGAGAAAGTTTGATCCACCACTGCCTGCCCTCCTCGGCCCCTATCCAGCTCGGAGTCAGCCTGCCTTGTGTTTTCTGTCCTTGGCTGCTGTAAGTACAGAAGTTACATTGAAACGTTTTCATGGGGTTTTGTTGGGGCAACGTGACAAGCTAATTTGTACTGTAATGGATCACAACCACCAACTGCTAGGCGTGGGAATCACTTGACGCCTCCCGATACGATATCATCACAATACGATATCATTGCGATTTGAAAAATATTGCAATATTCTGCGATATAGTATATCAAATTTAGAATCTTTTCCCCACCTTCTAACTTTTCCCAATTTCAAATGATGTTGCTCTGCAGTTTATTGTGGAGGTGGATGCTTCTGACTGGGGGGGTGGAAGCCGTCCTTTCCCGACGCTCCCCCACAGACCAGAATCTTAACCTTTGTGCCCTTTCTCCAAGAAATTATCTCCCGCAGAAAGAAACTACAATGTTGGAAACCGAGAACTACTGGCCTGGACCGACCATAAAAACATGGCATTCATCCAATCCACCAAAAGACTCAACTCACGTCAAGTCAGGTGGGCCCTGTTCTTCAACAGGTTCAGTTTTTGTTTTTTTTTGACATACAGACCAGTCCAACATGTATTCCGTCCCCATGGAATAACTGTGGACATTGTGTCTGATAGAGGCCCACAGTTTACTTCTCGTTTCTGGAAAGTTTTTTGTACTGCTTTGGGTGCATCTGTAATTCTGTCCTCAGTCATTGCATTTATGTGAGGAATTTTTGATTTTTGATTTTAATTTTAATTTAATTCCTAGGTATGTGGGATATATGTGCGTGTGTGTATTTTTTTGTGTCATGGTTGTCTTGCTACTGTATGCCTAAAATTTCCTTCGGGATGACTAAAGTATCTATCTATCAATCTATCTTTCTATCTATCTAACTATCCATCTATCTAGGGTGCCATCCCCAACCCATGGGTCGGACTGAGAGAGCCAACCAGGACCTAGAAGCATCTCTTTGTTGTATGTCTGCTCAGCGTCCGTCCTCCTGGGCCAACATCTCCCGTGGATAGAGTATGCCCACAACTCCCTGACCACCTCCGCCACTGGCTTCTCACTTTTCGAGGTTGCCCTGGGATACCAACACCCCCCCCCCCCCCCCCCCCCCCCCCCCCCCCCCCCCCTTGTTTCCTGTTCAGGAGAGGAAATTGGCTGTTCCCTCGGTTCAGGAGAACCTAGAGTAAAGTTTGAAGAGATGCCCAGGAAGCCCTGCTCAATGAAGCGAAACTCCCCACCGGCGCCAGATCGTTGCACCTACCAGTGTGGTAACTTGGCTTCCATTAAAACTTTGTGCCATTTTAGTCTTAATGTTATAATCCTCGTGCTTTTGTTAATGTCCTCTTTTCCATGTCCAGACCTACGTCTCCAGACCTGTTCCTACCTTCCTACCTTCCCGCTTGGATTCCAGAAAAAAAGTTTGATCCACCACTGCCTGCCCTCCTCGGCCCCTATCCAGCTCGGAGTCAGCCTACCTTGTGTTTTCTGTCCTTGGCTGCTGTAAGTACAGAATTTACATAAAAACGTTTTAATGGAGCTTTGTTGGGGCAACGTTACCAGCTAATTTTTACTGTACTGGATTACTGCTAAGCGTGGGAATCACCTGACGACTCCCGATACGATATCATCACAATACGATATCATTGCGATTTTAAAAATATTGCAATATTCTGCAATATAGTATATCAAATTTAGAATCTTTTCCCCACCTTCTAATTTTTCCCAATTTCAAATGATATCGCTCTGCAGTTTATTGTGGAGGTGGATGCTTCTGACTGGGGGGGTGGGAGCAGTCCTTTCCCGAAGCTCCCCCACAGACCAGAATCTTAACCTTTGTGCCTTTTTACCAAGAAATTATCTCCCGCAGAAAGAAACTACATTGTTGGAAACCGAGAACTACTGGCCTGGACCAACCATAAACACTTTGCATTTATCCAATCCACCAAAAGACTCAACTCACGTCAAGTCAGGTGGGCCCTGTTCTTCAACAGGTTCAGTTTTTTTTTTTTTTGACATACAGACCAGTCCAACATGTATTCCGTCCCCATGGAATAACTGTGGACATTGTGTCTGATAGAGGCCCACAGTTTACTTCTCGTTTCTGGAAAGTTTTTTGTACTGCTTTGGGTGCATCTGTAATTCTGTCCTCAGTCATTGCATTTCTGTGAGGGATTTTAGATTTTTAATTTTTTGATTCTAATTTTTATTCTTAGGTATGTGTTTGTTGTGTTATGGTTGTCTTGCTACTGTATGCCTAAAATTTCTTTTGGGTTGAATAAAGTTTCTATCTACCTATCTCTCTATCTATCTATCTATCTAGGGTGCCATCCCCAACCCATGGGTCGGATTGAGAGAGCCAACCAGGACCTACAAGCATCTCTTTGTTGTATGTCTGTTCAGCGTCCGTCCTCCTGGGCCAACATCTGCCGTGGATAGAGTATGCCCACAACTCCCTGACCACCTCCGCCACAGGCTTCTCACCTTTCAAGGTCGCCCTGGGATACCAACAGCCCCCCCCCCCCCCCTTGTTTCCTGTTCAGGAGAGGAAATTGGCTGTTCCCTTGGTTCGGGAGAACCTAGAGTAAAGTTTGGAGCGATGCCCAGGAAGCCCTGCTCAACAAAGCAAAACTCACCACCGGCAGATTGTTGCACCTACCAGTGTGGTAACTTGGCTTCCAGTTGAACTTTGTAACATTTTAGTCTTAGTGTTATATTCCTGGTGCTTTTGTTAACGTCCTGTTTTCCCTGTCCAGACCTACGCCTCCAGACCTGTTCCGTGGCTCTTCACGCTCAAGCCTTCCTACCTTCCCGCTTGCATTCCAGAAAGAAAGTTTGGATCCATGACTGCCTGCCATCCTCGGCCCGTATCCAGCTCGAAATCATCCTACCTTGTGTTTTCTGTCCTTGACTGCTATAAGTACAGAAGTTACATTAAAGGTTTTTGAATCGTTAATTTGTGTCCATGTATGTTTCTCTGTGTTCAGGGTCAAAAACTCTACCTTAACCCTCATGTTGTCCTCGGGTCAAATTGACCAGTTTTCCTATATCAATGTTATTTTTTGACATTATATATACTGTATCCTATAACTACCCAATTGTAATTACCCAAAATAACATGATTGATTCCACACAACGCTCTTTGGCAAGTACAAATCTGTACTTTCATTAATTTTGGGATGTCTTATTCAATTTTATAGCATTAAAAAAAAAGAAAAATTTGAAGTGATTTTGAAATAATAATGAGTAAAAGTTGACATATTCCAGTCTGTGATTATCCATCAACATACATTCCTTTAATTTTTGTCCAAATAGTTCCTAATTTCTGCTTTTTTTAACTCAAACATTAGGTATAATTTCCTATAAATTAGGTTTATTGACCATAAATTCCAAAAATAACTTTAAAACTAAAGTTAATAGGTTAGTGTTGCAAACCTCAAAAAAAAAGTGACAAACATCTATTTTGATGGGAAGACAACACACGGGTTAACAGAATTGGGAGGGGTACACTGTGGTTTAGGTGTCACGCTCCCCTCGCAATCATGCATTGACTTAGTGACATGCAATGCAGTCCCTCTTAGAAGACAAGTGTCAGGCTCAACATGTCAGGCATGTAAACTTGTGTTAAAATGTGACTTCAACATATACAAGTCATTAAGTTTAAACATCTGGTCAAATCACACTTCAGTCCCACAAACATTTGCTCAGTCTCCCATTCATTTCTATTCAAGCCTGCATGATGGACAAATTCAGGGATCCATTGCCGCTTTCTTTGAAATCTTCAGCCAATAGTTCAAATAAGAATAACCGTGTGCATACCGTGAAATAGTCTGGAAGATATTCATTGTGTTGGACTTGTTTGCCCATTCAAAAAGGAATGGAAGTCTCTTAGTGGACCCCTAATACTGTATCTGAAGTCTCTTTTAACTAGGCCTTAGTGGTCCCCTAATACAGTATCTGAAGTCTCTTTTAACTAGGCCTTAGTGGTCCCCTAATACAGTATCTGAAGTTTCTTTACACCTTAGTGATCCCCTAATACTGTATCTTAAGTCTCTTTTACATAGACCTGAGTGGTCCCCTAATACTGTATCTGAAGTCTCTTTATATACACCTTAGTGGTCCCCTAATACTGAATCTGAAGTCTCTTTTATATAGACCTTAGTGGCCCCTAATAGTATATCTGAGGTCTCTTTCCCAAAATTCAGCCTTGGTGCCATTTTGGAGTATGTAGCTTTTGAGGACTCTGGTTTGTTTAGTGCTAGCTAGCTACGTCGTAGCTGTTCTTTGGAAACAGAAAGGTCTTAAATATGTTATCTATCTTTGAAGGGATAAGACACTTAACACTTCACCATCAAAAGAATACTGTATGTATTTCAAATTTTAGCAAAACTGAGGTATTGTATTTATATATATTTTGCTAAGGCTCCCATCGCTAAACCCACCAGACTCCTTGTAAATAAATAGTAATTTTAGCATAAAAAAACTCAATTCATTCAGACTCAACAGAAACCAAATAAAACTATGAAAAAACGTTTTTGGTCTTCTGTGACATTTTCCAACCATGGCAACTCTAGTGTTGGTTAAAATAAACACTTAATAAAAGAATACTGTATGTATTTGAAATTTTTGCAAAACTGAGGTATTTTAATAATATATATTTTTCAAAGGCTCACATTACAAAACCCACCTAGTCATACATTCTGTCGGTTTGTTACTTATGTAATTTAGCGCTTGGGACCCCATGGAATCCCATCAAGGACCCTTCAGGTCCCCGGACCCAACTTTGAAAACCACTGTTATAGTAGGCAATATAATAGCAACACGCAATTTTTTTTTTATTATTATTCTGTGATTTGAATCCTTTTTTTTAGATTTTAAACAGCAACAGCCGCATTTTGACTGTCTAAACCGTGCTTCCTGGTTGAACGCAGGGGGCTAACGCTAAACTGGATTGAACGCTACGCTGAACTGCAACTCGTCCAACATGGCTGGCCAGGAAGATCCAGTGCAAAGAGAGATTCACCAAGATTGGGCGAATCGAGAGTACATAGAAGTTATAACGAGCAGCATAAAGAAAATCGCCGACTTTCTTAACTCCTTTGGTAAGCTTTTAACGAACAATTTTACAGATACGAGCACTAATGTGCGTAAACCTTGGGTAACGTATAGCTAGCTAGATTGATGCTTTGGATGGCCACTCCCAGTTAGCAATTAGCGTTATCGTTAGCTGTGAGCTTGTTATTGTTTCCTTGTAGAAGTACCGTGGTAGTTTGGGTACGAGTCGCTTTAACGTTACATTTTGTTTTGCTTGTTAACTCAAGTTTGTAAGTGGCAAACCATTAAATCAAAAGACTCACGTTAACGTAACTGGAATCGCGTTTTGAGACGGGAAATGGCTGTTAGGCCATCGCAAATGCTAGCTAGTCTGTTCGGTTGACAGTAAGACTATACCAGCAGCATAACTAGTCTTATTATAGTACTTAGTATTATAATGAAATAATGATCTCTCAGACATTGTTGTCAGTAACAGTGAGCGACGTTGTTCATTATTGTTGTGTAAACGTGATTGCAATCGACACGCTACGCCTCATATTAAATGTGATGTGTTTTTATGGTTAACGTTTACATTACGTCCTAAATACGATTTATCGCACTCAGATATGTCGTGTCGATCCCGCTTGGCCACCCTCAATGAGAAGCTGACAGCGTTGGAGAGGAGGATTGAATATATTGAGGCGAGAGTAAGTATACTGCATTGTAATATAGCAATCCATTGGTTATTTATATTATTTAATAAACAATAGAGCAAGTACTGGAACAGTCAAGAACATAAATATAAAACAGAAATATTACAATGAGATATATGTACAATATAAATGTTGTAAGGTTGTAAGCGTAAGCCTAGAGTTTTATGCAGGGGATCAGGGGATGTGCAAAAGTGCACAGTATATATAACATGTGTAATGGTCAGGGATAATAGTCTAGGATGGGTGTTATTATAACTTGTAACATAGTTATTTGTCTCATTACAGGTCACGAAAGGAGAGACCTTGACCTAAAAATCATCATGGGAATTCATAGCATCCCAGACCTACCTGCCCACCCCCCTCCCTGAATTCTTTGGAATAACTGTGATGGATTCCACACTCCTTTTTTGGAACCGTCTGGACCATTTTTATATTATAAGGCTGAGTTTTGTGTTGATTTAGCTGATGACACATCTTTATCGAAAATATTGGTCGGTTTTGGTTGTCAGTGACTCAAGCTTCATCAATGTTACAAAACAAAAATAAGCTCCATAAGTATTTGTTTCATAAAATCTTGTGAAGCTCTATTATGGATAATTACAACTTATTGACCATCTGTAGAGTCATTACCACACCAGAGATTTATGAGAGGGTAACATCCTTGTGTGCCAAGTTGAACAATTAATTATGTAGTTGACGTTATTGAGGACCTGCTTGTACAGTAAACTGTTTTGTGATGATTCTGTAATAAATGATTAACAATGACCTTGTTTTATGTTGTAGCTTAACTTAGTCATATTCAACTTTATTGGCCAGGTATTGTATTTTGACACATTCAATGAGTTTAATTCTCAGTAGCTGAAAATATAACGACTAGACAAGTTAAGAGGATGATATAAATATCGAAACATCAAAATGTCCAAGATACAAATTGCGTAAAGTATTTATATATATATATATATATATATATATATATATATATATATATATATATATATATATATATATATATATATATATATATATATATATATGTATGTGTATATGTGTGTGTGTGTGTGTATGCAATTGTACATGCAAGAGCTGGGCACCAAAACAGTATAGTAGGTCAAATTGTTATTTACTATCACAGCACTGGCATGACTGCTGGAATTAATATTGTAAATAAATATAGTATGAACAATGGATAAATTGTATGGTTTTGTGATGAGGTTGAAGACTAGAAACTGGAATTGAAATTGACCAGATAAGAGCTACACATTCAAAAGTAGAGTGGGATTCATTAGTAGTTTATTTCAATTTGCTATATGATGCAACATACTGAAAGTTTAATGTGATAATGTTGCTAACCTTGAAAAAGCACTAAATGAATAGTTGCATAATGAAAACACCATAGTGGGCCTACTGTCTGCAAATGTGGCAAGCTAAAAAGCTACATACCCAGTAAAATGGCCGAAATGTGATAGAGTGGTGATTTTGCCCTTAACAACGCCTTTCAGGCAGTACAAACGATGGACATCTAGATGTTCAGGTAGCATGCCTCCTGTGTTAGCAGGTAAATAGCTGAGACAATCTGAGACCCCAACTCCATTTTTTTTAATGCCGTACACTAAACATCATTAATTGTTGGGCCGACTAGCTAAAGAGACGAAGAGCCCAGAACCAGGCAGGACTAAGAGCTGCCTGTGAGACAAATCCAGGGCTTGAATTTATTTTCCCAAAATGCATCGGGTGCATACACCAATGCATCTTGGGACAAAGAAGGTGTCGTTGCAGTGTTGTGAGAAGTCCTTGAACGTGAGATGCATTTTCTTAGCCACGATTTTTCAAAGACCTTTTTGAAAACCTGCTAGCAAGTCATAACATTATTAACAAACTACATTGGTGAGTTATTGTACTTTCAGACTGGAAACTAGCCAATTAATCTTATGGCTTCTCACATAAGCTCTGTCTGTTTGCTAACGTCAGACTGGCGGTTCCATGTAGCTAGCTTGCTAAAGTTAGCGAGCTAGCTAGCTAGCTAAACGTTGATGGGTTACAAGCAGTTTGTGGTGCTCATAATTCGACTGTAGTTTAACTGTTGCATGTAAATACATTTTAAAGACACTAGCTTGTTTGCATAAATCGAAACTGTTGGTATTTTTTGCTTTTAGAGTCGTGTGTGTGCAGTTGGAACAATGGGAGCTGATAAAAGGTGAGTAACATTAAGCGCTGGTCGCCATGGTAGGTGTGGCCAACTAAGATGGTGTTCTTTTTAAGTTGGTTCGCTTTACACGAACGTTAAATAGCATCCAGAACACAAACAATAACGCTAACGTTAGCCTTTAATTAATAGCGTTCAGATGAATGTTGTCATCCAGTTTCAGTCAGCTGTGAAACCTTACTTTACCATTTTATTGTAACCATTGGGTCCCTTTTAAAGTCAGTAGGAAATAATTGTACTACCATTAGTCCATGAATCCAAATGGCGTACTGAATATTGAAAGTAAATTTCGAAACATCACTTTAACGTGACACAGGAAAGGTTGTTGTTGGAAAACGTTTAATAGGTGTAACATAGACATGACATGACCCCCTCCCTTTGCTTGTTTAGCAGAGCTAAGCATTGTGCTCTCCAGTCTGAGAGAAAGTTGCATGTTAGGGCCGTTGATGTATCCAACTCCTGAAACCTGACACATTTAGTCCAGTTGCCCAGCATCTATCTGCCCACATTACAAAAATCATAAATATTAGACAGAAAAGAAGAAAATCCTGGTGTTTTTTTTTGGAAGTATTTGAGTTAGGGCTGGGCAATATATCAGTACTATAGTGATATTGTGATTTGAGACTAGATATCATCTTATAAGTTGGGATATTGTAATATCGTAAATGGCGTAAGTGTTGTCTTAAAGTGGTTTTTAAGGCTGCATAGCAGTAAAGTGATGGCGTTTTCTCATGTTACTAGACTAGTTCTTCTGTTATTTTTACCTTTTTCCCACTTGGTCATATCTACATTATTCAATATTATTTACCTAAAATGTCATTGTGAATATATTTTGTTAAAGCACCGATTGTCAACCTTTATATTACCACAATATCGACATCAAGGTATTGGGACAATCATTTTGCGATCTCTGATTTTCTCCATATTGCCCACCCCTAAGTTGAGTACCAGATTACCAAAATCATTATTTTAGTGTTAATAAAATTAAACAAATGTATAATTGAACATATTTTCCATGCAAAAGCACTGTAACACACACTGTATATGTTGAAGTGTTTTTCATGTAAATATTTGACCATACTTGGGGCAGTGCCTCTACAACAGGTGGAATAAATCACGCATATTTTGTGTCTAACGTTAATCAAGGAATTATGTTGGTGAGTTTGCATATAAGATAGTATTTGATTGATATTAGGAACATTGTGCAAGTGCAGACTAGTTGTACTGATGAGTTGTTTTGCCTTTCAACGTCCTCCTGAATAGGATTAGTCGGACGGAACGTAGCGGTAGATATGGCAACAACCAATCCCGCGATGAATCAGAATGGCGCGACAGGCGAGAGAGGGACCAAGAGCGTGATAACAACATGCGCCGCTGGGGTGAAGAGAGACGCAGTGAGCGTTTTGAAGGAGATCGCCGAGGATCAAGAGACAGTCCAGAGGTAGTTATTCTAATATCTGTGATTTTTAATGGTAGTATAATGTATTATTAAACATACTTGTTTGAAGACATCCACACATAACTGATGTACAGATAAATTGTATTTGTTTGAAAGCAACGAGAAAGGAAACGACGCAACAGCGATAGATCAGAAGATGGTTATCACTCCGATGGCGACTACCCAGATCAGGATTGCAGAAGGGAGTCTGGGGAGGAGAAGAAGAGCAAGACCATCATGCTCTGGGGTCTTTCTCCTCATGTCACTGAAGACGATGTAAGTATTTAGTTTTGTTCAGCAGCCGTGCAACCTTTTTTAGTGTTTTGTTTGGTTTAATGTGTGTGCACCACTCATTCTAAAAGAAATGCCCTTGAAAGTGGCGGGTTTTGAATCATAATAGTAACATACCAAATGTATATTGTTCAGATTTGTTTTGCCATAGACCAACTGGAGGGACCGCAGCCGGTGGATGTTAGGCTGATGAAAAAGAAAACAGGTGAGAACCAGATATATGTCGGACCTCAGCCTCCCCCCCCCTGTCTTTGACCATAGGGCAAATCTGCTTCCAGTCAGACCCATTTCCCATAGCAGCTAGGAAAGAATAGTATCAAGATACTTGAAAAAGGATTGGAATGTTGATTTAAGACTTATTTAATTTCAGTTCAATGTGGATCCCTTGAAGGTAAGTAAGTGCAGCAATTGCAGTTTAAACTAAAACCCTATTGGCAGACAGACTTTGTTTATTTAGTCTGTTTCAAAAGTGGTATTCAGGAGGAATTCTTGCTATGGTAAAACTCCTAAGGAGTGGCCTACTGTGTACCAAACAGGGCCTGGGTCGTGAAGCAGTTTGTGGAAGAGTTTGAATAATATGCCCATGGACTCTTAACTAACACGCCTCCCGTCTATATTTGAATGCTGTCTCTAGGTATAAGCCGTGGTTTCGCCTTCGTGGACTTTTATCACTTGCAAGATGCTACCCGATGGATGGAGACCAATCAGGTTGCTTCACAATCGCCAAGTCTAGTTTTAATCTTGGGGATATGGAAAAATAACCCGAAAGGCAACCAAAATGCATAAAATAAATAGTGTTGAAACTACAAATTCTTTTGAAGTATGCCAAAGAGCAAAAATATGATTTGTGTACTAGTAGAGGTTATTATATACATGATTTACAATTGAATGTTAACTTAACAAATGTTTTGTTTAGTTAATGGCAATGGCAGTAGCATCAAAGCTGCAGATTTGACTCCTATTCTCACGTTTTCTCATGAGATAAGGGATACTTTGCCAATTTGAATCCAGCTCTGTGTCATCTTTCTGTGATCAGTGTGTTTTAAGATGAACAGTGTTTGGCTTTCTTCTGTGGTCCCAGTGCGTTGAGCAGCGGAGGTCTGCCAAGATCTGCCGGATGATGCAACACCAGCAGACTTCTGTGACGTGCTTCGCACTATCCAGCGGATCTCGGCAGACCGTCAATGCTCTGTGCGCTAGCGCCATGGAGGGATGCCAAAACACTTTTCATCCAAACACACTGCCCACACTTGACTCCTGGAGTTAAATGAGCAAAACATCTCTTTAAGGAATCTGCATTTAAGATAATGGAAACTTATCTTTATCTTGCTGATAAAGGCATTATCAAAGAGCATCCATGTAAGCTCAGCCTTTTCCATTTAAGCCTACTCTTTTAATTTTAGTTTCTTTTAATCTTGGTCTTTTTTTTTCTTCTTTTTTCTTTTTTTTTTCCTTCTTCTTTAAAGCAGTCAAAGATGTCTGTTAGGGTCACATTTTACACTTTGCTCCAGCTCAGCCTGGGCACTTGGATCCCAAACACCTAAACCCCTCTATACATCATGCTCACATATACATCATGTGCCTGTCTCGTCTTTAACACAAAGGCTATCTGTTGGGGGTCCCTCTTCCCCTTCTCTCCCTTCCAACACTGCTTGCTCTGTTGATGAGATTGATGCTTGCCAGGAATGCTTGAGTGACTTTCTTCATCCTCTTTCAGAAACGTCTGACCATCCAAGGCAAAAGCGTGGACATGCACTACAGTCACCCCAGGAACAAGTATGAAGACTGGCTCTGCAACACTGTAAGTCAATGATCTGTCTTGGTTTCGTGGCCATTTTATCTAAACGATGCTACTACAGAACGCGTCACACAAAGAGGCCTATATATTTTAGGCCCATAAGTTAAATTGTTGCAGTCCTGTCAGCTTATTTTGTTGTACACCTACATTTGAATACGTGGTAATGGTTAGGTTGTGTCTCAGGTAAGTATGGTATGCTGCACCAATATAGATTGGTTCAGGGCTTTAGTAGGTGTATAATAAAAATGATGTGAACGGTTACTTGCAGTGTGGCCTGTACAATTTCCGGAGGAGGCTGAAGTGCTTCAGGTGTGGAGCAGCCAAAGCCGGTAAGTAGTTAAATCAATAAGAGGCCACTGACTGCAGACATCCGGGCAGCCTGTGGCAACATTGCCAGGATGCAAAGCAAAGTTTGTGTTTTTGGTGTTATAGAGGCCTAGTAAACCAAATGATATGGTTTCTTAAGTGTCACCGCTGTCAGATGTAGACAAAATGGGATGGGATGGGAAACAGCATGCATTCTTTCCTTGCTACCTGACATTATTATACAAAATGGGGACCAAACAAAATACATAATGGAGTTTATGAAATAGGCTATCCAGTGTTTCCCATACATTGATTTATTTGTGGTGGGCCGCTACAATATCAATGTTGACTGCCACAAATTGATTATCTATTTGTGTTAATATTTAAAATGCCTAAAATTGTATTTTATCATTGATATGTTCAGCCGCTCATGACCCTCTCCGAACACATTTGGACCTGTGACAAAAATTTAAAAGAAATTGACAGAATAACACGTAGACATAAGATCTGAAGATTGGCATACAAACGCATAATACACTGCTAAAAATATCAGAATAAAATAGTTTGATAACTGCTTATCCCCTTCCACCCGTCAGCCCCCACCACAAATATGCTCTAATTTTGTGGGAAACAACACTTATTTTTAGCTAATGACACTAATTTCAACACTCATCACTTTGTACCCCATTTCTTTGATTGAACAGTTCTGAAAGTTTTGTTAATGGTCCTCTTACTTCTCTGTCATTTTTTCAACAGAAAGTGAAACCAGCAGTAATACTGGAGTCTCTGAAACTCAACCCAGCGGAGATTTCTATGGCGACAGTAAGAACTTCTTCTTTTTGGGATGTAATGTTCTACTTAGTTTAAAATGAAAAATATCCCTATCCATGGTAGTTTGTTTTTAAAAATAAACTTTTGTCCTGCACAGCAATCATCCTGAGAAATATTGCTCCTATGACCAATGTGGAATCCATCTTGACATCCCTGGCACCATATGCTAATCTTTCATCTAACAACATTCGCCTCATCAAGGACAAGCAGACAGGCCAGAACAGAGGCTTTGCGTTTGTACAACTGTCCTCTCCTCTGGTAAGGCATTCTTTTAACATGTACAAATGAACATTTATCGTTATAACAACCAACCACTTACCAGTGGCTTCCATTTGCCTTTCCACTGCAGTTACTCGTTACTTGTTTTAAATAGTACTCCTTGAAGAACTTGACACCTCATTCATGCCTGCATTTCCCATAATATTGTATATCACTCTTTTTTTTAATTTTATTTTATTTTTTTTATTTTTTTATTATATATACAGGAGGCCTCTCAGCTGCTAACAATCTTGCTGGGACTGCAGCCGCCTCTAAAACTAGATGGAAAAACAATTGGGGTGGACTATGCTAAGAGCGCCAGAAAGTGAGTATGAAAGTGTATAATGTGCCTTGGTTTCGTGTTAGATGAAAACCTTTTAACTGCACCAATGGTAACTTTTTACTTGCCTTGGCCAATTGCCTATTTAGATCTTCTTTAAGAGAAGAGAGATTCATCCAAACTGAAATTAGAGGTGGGAATAAACTAGTTTTGCATTTTTTTTTCTTTGCCTGTTTTAGGGATCTTTTACTACCTGATGGGAATCGTGTCAGTGCCTTCTCTGTGGCAAGCACAGCCATTGCTGCAGCCCAGTGGTCTTCAAGTCAGGTAGGTCCATTTTCTGTCAACATCTGGGGATTTATCATCTCCCAGTCTTGTTGTATCAGGCTCATAACCCATGCTTGACCTTTTCAGCCACAGCAGAGCTCAGAAGGAATGTCAGAGTACAGCTACCTGCAAGAAGGCTATACTCCAATGTCACAGGTTAGTAGAACAAAGGAAGCAAACATTGTAACTGATCAGTAATTTGAGAGCAGAGGCATTCTGATATATTTTTTATTTTTGCTTTAAAAATGCATTCAACAAAAAATGTTTCTTTAGTAGCACCTAGTGGCCAATATAGGAGACTGCAACACAAATAGAGAAATAATTGTCAAGCTTCCTGACCATTATAAAACGCTCTTCAGAGATAATAAATGAGGCTTATTCAGCCAAGTTTAGAAAGTTTACACTGGCAAGTATCCACATCCTCCTCCTGGGTAAATAAAGAAGAAAAAAACTGACTTAGTTAAAGGAAGTTTTTCCACTAATGAAATGTAAGAATGATGTATTTCAATGAATTACTTATTTTAACAGGAATACCAGGTGTACTACCAGCAAGCAGCTGCAGCAGCCAGCACCTCCCAGGGAAATGGGATTCTAGGAGGTATGAGATGCTTTCACAGCTGAAGTAGATGTTGATGTTATCATAATTGGAAGAATTTGATGTTACAGTAAAATGTAGCTATTGAGCACTTTTTATGCAATGGCATGCATCTTAGATTACAGCATCTACATTTGTAGATTACATTAACATTTGTTCATACTAAGGTTGTAGGAACAACAAACACAGCAAGTGGATAAACCCTTCGTTTAGAAGAAACAAGTACAGACAAAAGAGTTTCTAGATTATACTAGATTATAGACTAGATTATAAACAACGTAATCTTTCGACTCTATTTTAACTGATGTTGAACAGAACTTTGCTTTTTTAATTTCAGCTGCCCCAGGTGTAAAGATTGTTCCAACTGTAGCTGGAGTAGTAATCGCACAGACTGCACAAGTCTACCAACCTCATATAATTTCACAGCCAGCAGTTCAGGTAACAGACATTTTAGTTAATTCTATCATTTTGATATTGTACAATTGTTAAAGTGCATGGTGTAATAATCTCTAAATAACCATAACATTAATTGCAGGCATTTTCACTTGCCCAACAATTGGAGGCAAACGCCCACTCAGGACATCTTCCAGGCATTGAAGCTGCATCTGTGCCTGGTGGCCTTGTAGCCTCTGCCACTGTTACAGCTGCCAATACGTTAGCAGCCTCAGCTGACGCAAGCACTGGTATGAGCACACAAGATCCCTTAACACCTCTCCTGTTGTGTGCACAAAGAGAAACCCTCTTGAGGTCACTGTCATGTCCATGCTGTATATAGGATAGAGTTCAACTTGAAACATAGACTTGAGCAAATTTGGTTTTGCCTGTAGTTTTAAAAGCGATATGTCCTGAATAAAAAAAAAAGTACACAACAGCAAATTAATTCAAAGCGTTACATTTACAAACACGACAGCCACGAACTAGGCTTTCATCTGACTGACAAAATATATGGACCATCACCATGCAGTATAAGCTGTCGTTTTTTTTACTACTAAAGCTGAACAAAAGACCTTTTTAGAGTGACTTCAGTGGGGAAGGCTCAGAAGACTTAAGGCTGGGGCCAATTATTGATACAGCAATAATTCAGTTATATTGGTTATTACAATGTTTTTTTTTTTTTTACTGCATGAAAACATTTTCAATTTTCTAAAGTAGTTGTTAATAATATTTTTTATAATCGACAGTTCCTGATACGTCCACCTATCAGTATGACGAGTCCTCTGGCTACTATTTCGATCCTCAAACTGGCCTCTACTATGATCCAAGCACTCATGTAAGTAGTGCATAGCCATCATGTGTGATTCACTTTTTTTTTTTGTCATGTTAGTGAAAGTCACAGGAGTTCACATTGTTTTGATCATATACTTTGGTGTTTGTATCTTTTCAGTATTACTACAACTCTCAGACCCAGCAGTATCTGTACTGGGACAGTGAGAAGCAAACCTACGTACGTGCCTCAGCCGAGGCAAGTGCTACACTAAATGAAAACGCAGCGGCAGGCAGTAAAGAACCTAAAGAAGGCAAGGAGAAAAAGGACAAGCCCAAAAGCAAGACTGCTCAGCAGGTATTGTGATAGAAATTATGCATGGCTTCTTTTACTTCAACTACTATGCAGCCTTTTCTGAATAATTTCTATCGTTATCATTTTTAAACTTTCACCCAATCTCTTTTGATTTGTATAGATAGCTAAAGACATGGAACGGTGGGCTAAAAGTCTCAACAAGCACAAAGACAACTTCAGGAGTAGCTTTCAGCCCATTAGTCAAGAAGAGAGGAAGGAGGCAGCAGCTGCTGATGCTGGCTTCATACTGTTTGAAAAGAAGGTAATCCAGTAAAATACAATAACTTCTGAGACCGCATGTGTAAGCTTTAGACTTTTACATCCTAAATGGATTGATTTAACTTTAATATGTTTGGTTATTTATTGTATTTTAGCAGGCAGGCAGTCTAGACAGACTCATTCCAGAAGTACCAAGGGGCCCTGAGGAGGAACCACCAACCAGCTCACTCAACACTTCCAAGGTGAGTGTTTTCTGCATCCCTTTTCCTTTGCGGTGATAAAGATGTTCTTGTCATAGCAATTTTAATTGCTTTGTAATTATATGCACTACCATACACTATATGTACATGTGATACCATTATGTGTTGTTTATGTTGACATTTACACCCGCCTTTTCCTATCCATGGTTTGGTTAGTGTGGCCTTGTGGCAGCCTACAGCGGAGACAGTGACCCTGAGGAGGGGGTAGCAGAGCCTGACGGGGGTGAAGGAGGCCAGGACAAGCTGACAGACTGGACAAAGTTGGCCTGCTTACTGTGTAGAAGACAATTTCCCAACAAAGAGAGTCTAATTCGACATCAGCAGCTCTCTGACCTCCACAAGGTAACATGACACAAGATTGTCTTCAGGTCAAAGTAAGAGGGGGAAAAGAGTCATTAAAGGAAAAACATAAGACCAAGAATTCATTGCTGTATTCATTTCATTATTCTCAGAAAAACATGGAGGTTCTCCTCAGATCCAAAATGACTGAAGCAGAGCTGGAAGAGTTGGAGAGAAAAGAAACAGAGGTTTGTATCAATACAGAATTGCCAAGCTGCTAAAAAGTCCTGTGGTTGCCCTACTTATTGTGACTGCATTTTAAAAAGCTTTTTCTTTTTGTTAAAATGGTAAATAGCTGAAATATAGAGACCGTGCAGCTGAGAGGAGAGAAAAATATGGTATCCCTGAACCCCCAGCGCCCAAA
Organism: Etheostoma cragini; assembly: GCF_013103735.1. Classification (NCBI taxonomy): domain Eukaryota; kingdom Metazoa; phylum Chordata; class Actinopteri; order Perciformes; family Percidae; genus Etheostoma; species Etheostoma cragini. The sequence continues at coordinate 16,108,182 of NC_048410.1, forward strand.
AAGAAGAAGTTTAAACCAACACCAGTCATGTAAGCAACTTAGTGTGTGTGTGTCTCTCGCTCTCTCTCTCTCTCTCCCTCTCACTCTCACTCTCCCTCTCCCTCATTATCATTAAGATGTCCCCTTTTCTTCTGTGCAGTAACTATGAACAGCCCACTAAAGACGGTCTTAACAGTGACAATATTGGGAACAAAATGCTACAGGCCATGGGATGGAAGGAGGGTAAAGGCCTCGGTCGCAATCAACAAGGCATCACCACACCAATTGAGGTATTCACAACAATTACCTACTGGTGTCGGGTATATCTATTACCTGTCAGCATCCACAACTGCATGTATGTTGTCAATAACTGTGTATATATGTCAAGTACAAGGTACTAAAATTTATGATTTTCCTCCCCAGGCACAGTTGAGAACAAAGGGAGCTGGACTTGGCACATCAGGCACCAACTACACGCTCTCTGCTTCAGACACGTACAAAGATGCCGTCCGCAAAGCCATGTTTGCGCGTTTCACTGAATTGGAATGAGTCCTCTCAAACTCAAATTTATCGTTACGGTCTGCAGTTTATTGCTTTTTTCTTCTGCATCAACAGTGTAGTGAATTGGCATGGAAGCAAAAGAGCTTTTCCCTTAAAATAATTCTCTCCATGCGTGATGATTATGGCTTTTGTCAAAACTTTTTTACCAGACAATAGACAAAATCGGTAATGGAGGCTTATCCATTGTGTATCACCGCTGGTGAAGAATATAATTTATAAATTGTACATAGGTTAAAAAGTGAATTTACTTCCCTCGTTTACATAATTCTTCTGTGTTAATGCCATTTTTTGTCTCGGCATGTAGAAAAGATTGTACAGTTTATACAAAGGTCTTGTCTGTTTGTACAGAAAATAAATGACACAAATGATTAATGGTCTTTATCGTATTTTATCACCCTTAGCAGAATATTTTGACATGCTATTGTTTACTGTTTGAAAACAGATGGTCTCAATGTGCAGGGCCATTTTCAATAAAATTGTTGCTGCGTGCATTTCTTGTGTACAAGGTAATAGGCGTTGTAGTGAGACGGTCCTTCCATTGGAGGACACAGGTTTTTAAGCCATTCGCTCACACTGGGGTCAAAAGGCTTTCCAGCTCCTATAATTGGGGTCCAAGCCCGAGGGTGCTGGGATCAACGCATGCAAGGCAGCGTTGATCCCAGATCCAGCCGTTTTTATTATTGTTCTTCCGTCTATAAAAGCTAAACTTCAGCTTGTACAAGTTATGCAAGTGAAACTTTCAGGGGTGGTAGAGAGTGACTCTTCACTACAAGAGTGTATGGCTGCAGCCTGGAGATGTCAATGTTTGTTAAACCCGCGACTACTTTTATTTACTTTATTTTGTAAATTCATAACGGTAAAAAAAAAAAGACATGCAAGAACATGACCTAAGTGGAACAAAATGAATGTCAACAATGAAGCCACCCACATAATACTAAAATGAATATACTTTTACAAATAACATAAAACCACAGAAGATAAGCTACAATAACATGGTTTTCATGCTTCCCAGTAGAAGGGGATGGAGTGCTACGACAGGACCATGGTCACTCCATGACGTTCTTTTTGCCAATCTCTCTAATAAACAGTAAACAACAAACTCTCATCTTATCAAAACATGGAGATTGGTTCAAACCTATTGTTGTGTAGCATGTAACTGGTGCACATTTTGTCCATTGTTCAGAGGGGGGGGGATCCTTTAAAGACATTTTGAGGTTGGCTTGTTATCTTTTTACGACTAAAAAAAATGCATTCAGTCTACCACGTTCCTCATTTTTCTTTTACCTTCAATTAAAGGTCACATAACACTGTGCTTTTTGGGTGCTTTTATATAGACCTTAATAGTGTTTTATTCTAAAATAATACACAGAACTAAAGAGCCACTTGTTCATGTAGAAATGAGTTGCTTTAATCTCTGTTTTCATTTCCACCACTTCCCCTCGGCATCTAGTACGTTTAAATAAATTGCTTTGTGTTGCTCCCATGTACCTTTAGTTTAAAGAGACAATTGCCATTAGTTCAAGGTCTTTGTGCATCTGTTTGTTAGTGGAAAGAGACAAGGAGGAAAGTAGAGCATCTTGTAAATAGAGAATAAAAGGCTGTTATTTCCTGGGTACTGCAAATTTACTTTCTAAATAAACTTTCCATTGTCATCCTGATTAGTAAATGGTGCGTTCACCTGGCCCTACAAATGTCTTTGTAATTGATATTGTATGTGGTAAATCTGTGGGGGGCTAGCAGTCCTTATACAAACAGTGTGTTATATAATAGAAAATACTAACTATGGGTTACTTCATGGACCTTGTGGGGCCTCATCCTTTGATATTTTTTACCTCTTGGGGAGAAATGTTCTGAGCCTCACATCCACCTCTCTTAGATAAACATAGTGTAGCAATATAACCTGTGGTCTAAGGTGGAAGCTCCACTGTCCTATTCCCATCCTGCTTTCTCAGAAACATCAAACATCCATCTGCAGCTTCAGAAAGATCAGCCTCTCTATGAATAGGCTTACGTAATTCATACAAATGTACTATAAAATGGATAAAAGAAGTACTGCTCATTGCTAAAGCAGATTTGGGCTGAGGTTTGTAGTGTGTGAGAAAGAAGGTTGCAGGAATCAGTTTAGGGCAACATGTTCAGCAGTTTGATATCACAAACTGATTCAACTAAATGTCATAATGTACAGTATGTTATGTAAGTAGCCTAATGTTATTCCTGTACCACCTGAGAGCACCAGGAAAGTCTTAATGATGGCACTGTTTGGCCAATTTGGGGGGGGGGGGGCAGTCAGTCCGACTGCCTTTATCTGCCAACGGCCGGCGGGTTGGTGTGTCAGGGCTTTTACATGTCCTCCTTTTGTTTTGTAAATACTGTATTCTTTGTAGACACCACACCTAAAAACCCAGCTGTGCAATAGAATACGAAACAGTATATAGTATATATTCTAAAGCAAGTATGTAGTGTGGTTCTGTCTCTAGTCCCTGTTTGTGTTTCTACCATTACCATTACTGTACATTCAAGACATCTGTTTTTTCTGTAAAATTAATAACTGCCCATTTTCAAAAAGCCAAAATTGTTTTAACAACACTAAAACTTTCAGCTAATCTGAAGACTCTTCTAATCACCTGGATGAAAAATAAATATTAATACATGTCCATGTTTGTTTTGTACAACACAAGAAAGCAATGGGAATTAACATTATTTTTGTTAAATATAAAGAAATTGAAAGTATCAATGAAGACAATTAAAACTGATGATACTTTATATTAGACAGGTGGATATGCTGTACTTCAAATCACAGTGACATGTTTCAGCTCATTTGAGCATGCAGAAATACATTTTACAATACATAGTTATTTTGTACTTTCACAATATGAAATGTGTTTCTTGTAAACAAAAACTTAACAGCATTACACATTTTTCAAACCAAATAAACAAAATCAAGAGACAATGACGCTGTAGTTATAGTCTTCTCACTAAATGCAATAAATGAGTGACTGTCACCATTCTTATAAGCTGTGTGTGTTTGTGTGTGTGTGTGTGTGTGTGTGTGTGTGTGTGTGTGTGTGTGTGTGTTTGTGAGAAAGTGTGAAAGCCCACCAGACATGACAGCTCCTGATGAGGCCCTAAACCTGAAACCTCTACATAACAGGAATCTATATTTGCATACATGTCTTACTGCCCACTTTCCTGCATTCCAACTTTTATTTTGTGTGAGTGTGAGTGTGGGTGTGGGTGGGTTGGTGGGTGGGTGGGTGGGGGCATGCCCATTCCTGCGCGGGCATCAAAGTACAAAGATCGTTGATCCCGATAACTAATAGTGGGTTTACGATTTGCTATAAATGCTAAGTGTATGATATCTTGAACCATGTTATTCATCTCTCAGAACCCCACACCCACATATGACTATTTTTTGTATGAGAAGTGTTTCTTTGATGCTCTTTTATCTTAGACTGAGAAACTAAAAAAGAATGCATCGACATACATAGATCTCTATTATTATTGTATACAGTACATCTCTCGCACTTATCATAATATATAAATAAACAGCGTAAGACTCCAGTGGATTGCTAATGTTATAGTAGAAAATTACCTCAACGTAATATACACAAGATAAACCTTTTTATGTAACACAGTGTTTGACGTTCCATTTTTCAGCTCTACAGTCTTATATCAGAAATGTCTGTGTTATGTTTAATTATGGTATGTATCATCCCGACTAGACTACTGCCATTCTCTTTTCACCTGCTTCTGCAAGTCGTCCCTGGACTCCCATCACTCCCATCTTATCTTCTTTACATTGGCTTACCTTCAGCTTCTGGATTCATTTTGAGGTTCTTGTTCTGACATATAGAACCCGACATAGTCAGGCACCTGTGTACTTCTCTGACCTGCTCCATTGGTTGTCCCTCCCGCTCAAATAAAAACAAAAGGTGACCGTGCCATTAAAGTGGTGGCTCCAAGACTGTGGAACGCCCTTCCTGTCAGAATAAAAGTGTCACTGTCTAAAGATTTCCACACACATTACGCCCCTTCTGAACCACTCAGATAACCCTGTTCATGGAGGTGTAAAAAAGCATTAAAATAAAGTAAACTGTTACATAAATAACCTCAAATTCCATCAAGCCAACATGGCTTTGCCCTAAGGGCCACTTACTCCATAAATATGGACTAGTTTTTTAAGACTTGGTGGCTTCTTGGTGAACTTGTCACTTAGAGTGATCACATTGTAAAACACATTGTAGATCTATCCATATTATGGATGTGTGTTATGTGTTTTTAAAGTGATCCAGTTTTATAACAGTGTTTTGTATGGGCTTTACTGTTTTTCACTTAGCCTACTTAACATTTTTACTGGTGGTCAGTGTATTTCAGACCGATGCATTTTAATTTACATGTCTGTTTTTCTGTTCTTGCGCTGCCTATAATTTGATTTTACACTGCAGGACAATACATTTTTATTCTATTCTGATGTCTAGTTGAGAACAGTTATATCCGGGGGACATTTCCCTTGTAGCACCATGCCATAACCGTCTTCTTCTTTTTTCTTCTCAAAATACAGATTTGGACTTTGGCTTAGCTTGCTGTGCAACTATGCAATTAAAATCAATTAGTATGAGTTTCCCAGAAGCGAAGGATGACCTCCTCACCTCTGTATAAAGTGGCAGTTTTTGTTCTCTCATGAGTGGGCAGGGGGAATCTCTCTCTACATTCCAGATTGCACCGTGCACCGTGCTGGGAGTTGCTGCAGCCATATACTCTTGGATCTTGGAGGCAAGAGAGAAAAATATAGCACACCATCACTGTAGGGAATCGCCCAAACTGATGTAGGATGTTACATCAGCGCACATTGGCACATCCTGGATGTAGTAAATTGCACGAGTGATTGGGGCAGAGAAAGAATCGGCGTTTGTTGCAGCAATAACATGTGTCACAGCTTTAAACAGCTATTGCAATGATCAGAATCAATTAAGAGACAGTAAGCCACACACTCTCTATAACATTATCTCTTGGATTTACACATAATATTTTAACTCATTGCCAGACTATATTGCAATTTTTGCTAGATTCCTTTATGCCAAAAACTAGAGTAACAATGTCTGATCTACTTTCTATGAAGTACAAGTGGTGAGACATACAGGGAACAACGCAGATATCGGGGGGAAAGGGGGGGGGGGGGGGGCAAAGGAGGCGGATCTATCGCGACCCCCACAGATGAGCTGCGCTTTACAATGCCGACCATTTCTTAAAGAGCATTTAGGAGCCGCTGCCTTAAAGAGCGAACGTGCGTAAAAGCCCACGAAGGAAACAAGAAAGGAGAAAGACATTCTGACCATTACATGTAGTCCTACTCATCACAGGAATTAACTTGAAAGCTTCGTTACAAGGACCTTTGGTAAGACTGAACAAATCGGATTATTTAAACAAAAACTGTTTCGCCTACCGATCATGTTGCCGCTGTGTTTAACACGTTTGCATGTAACTTTGAATGGTTGAGGCTCGTGAAGTAGTAGAAGGCTAGTTCAAATGTTAGTATTACATATAGTAGGATTTCCCCCAATACAGAGGATTGTAGCCGGGGGGTGTATCAAATCAATATTTCTAGCCTATGATCACATGGCATATGTCTTTGTTTCCTATTGAAGGAGTGATCAATAAAGAGAGTAGTATTGGTCCAGATGTCAGGACCATGTGCCTCAAGGAGTCAGTGACAGATTGTCTATCTATTGTCTGTGCGACTCGTTTTTTAAAAGACATGTCGGATCAGTCTGTAGGTTCAGGTCGCCTTGCAACAGGTAAAACAAAAAGCTGGATTGGCCTACGTGGCCAAGGTTTGACTCACACGCAGATTTTGTTTGGTGAAAGGGTTGCGCAAAAGTTTCCTAGTTTGTGTTATTTCATTTTTGGACAAACAGTTGTAGGTGCACACTTACCAATATTTCATGACGCCTATTTCTTGGTTGTGCCATTTTTTTAAATTCCCTTGTCGTGCAGTTTACTCAGCCTACGCTCACCTTAATGTGTTGGTGGTGTCCAAGCCACATGGCATTGAGAAAACGCAAAGACGTTTCCTTTTCTTCCTACAGCCAAAACCACATTCAAGCCTAACTTATAGCGCAATTCTAGATAACAGCACACAGTCCGCGGCAGGACATGACTAATATGGACATCAACCAGTAGCAGTACTTTAAAGCACTTTGTTTTTGTCTGCTAAATATACCCATGTGAAGGAAGTGCGCGCTGTGTGGAAACTAAATGCTGCACATGATCAGTGCTTGCTGGGTTAGTCTGTTACATGTGATATGTGTTATTATTCTGTGTCGGATAAAACTGGCTTACAAAAAATGTTAACTGCTCTTTCTAAATTGTTCCTTGAGTGTGAGAAACAGTGTGTGATCCAAATCTACAATGACTTTCTTTGAATAACGAATGTGTGACAGTGATGCGGTGTCTAGTCTAGTTTGGGAAGTAGGCCTCCCATCTGCTATTTTAAATAACACGACATGCATATCTTGTTTCATTTTTGAGGTGAAACGAATATTTATTCAACAGAAAATGAATCCACATTTTTTTCTCTCAACTCATCATCATTTTCAATCATAACATCCGAATATATCTCAGTGGCAGCTTTTCAACTGTGAGGATTGTGTGATATGAAAGCAAACTGTAACAAATAATTGGGGTTTTTGACTCTTGGTCAGACAAATAACACGTGAGATTTCACTTTCAGGGTTACGAAATTGATATAGCTTTTTTTCCACAATTGCATATAGATGTTTATTGACCAATAGGTTAATCCAATAATCAAGCAAATATACAAATGATGAATAGATAATTAGATAATGGAAGTGGTTGTTAGTTGCAGCCCTTTTTATTTGTCTTCAGTCCAGCATACATTCTTGCGTTATGCGTTGGGAAACAAGGCTCCTAAATGCAGGTGTTGAGTGGTCATCATGGGAAAACTGTGGTTGTACTGGTGAGAACGTGTACCTTTACCAATATGAGCCACTTAGAGTTCAATTAGAAAAAGAATTTGAATAACCAACTGTATTAAAATATTCTGGGATACAGAAACTGTCCAGAGAAGTTTTTTCTTAGTTCAAGGTGGTGAGGGGGACAGGGTATGTTTTTGACTGGCCCTTCTCTAAACACCAACACAATATATGTTTTTCATGCTGGGTTCATCATGAGTATGAACAGATAAGCTCGCCTGTGGTCAGTGACCCCACCAAGAGGCTGAGAGTTTGAGAAGGTTGTCAGGTGTGCGGCCTGTGGAGGCCGATTTAGTTTTTAGTTTTTATCCATACAGTAAGAAGCCAGCTGTTCTCCGCTGTCACACTGAAGAGATCTGTGAATATCTGCGTTTCTGTCAGCCCAAGTGTTAAGTGTCAGACCCTCCAGAGGTTATTATTATCTTTGTCATGGGGCTCATAATCTGTGGGCCAGAGCCTGGCCATACCATGTGCTGTTGTCTATTTATATTTAAGTTATTAAAAAGTACTTTGTTGATGTTGTGTATTCAAACGGATACATTGCCTATATTTATTTAATGGAGTAAATGTTCCCGGCATGCTCTTTGATTTTAAAGATTGTCTTTTTGGAAATAGTCCTAACACATCTTAGGTTTTGTTCATCAGTTTATGAGAAAGTTCAAATGGAAATGTGTTTATCTTGTGGGTCAGTCAATAGTATAGTATATAATTTGTGTTGAGTGCTCAAGTGGAAGAGCAGCCTGACATGCCCACCTGGAGTATCATAACTCCGAACCCCCTGCTTCCAGCTGTTGGTTTTCTAAGAAAGTGCCCTGCAGCTTGTCAACATGTATTTGTTATTAATGGAAGTTAACGTATTTCTTATGTAACTGACAAGGGGCTTATTTTTAAGCATTAATTCAAACACAGCTTCTTCTCTAATAGTTCCGTATGCCCCTTCCCTTTACTTTGTTTTCAAATAAATGAATAGAAACAATATGTGTTGCCATTGTTATACTGAAACAGTTTACTGTTATACTGAAACATAGGGATTTTCTGAAAAGCAATCCAAGACGCAATTTTTGACTATTGAGTCCATAAAATGCTCTCTAACACCTGTTCAGATTATACATCTGTGATATGGCTCTGCTACATATAAGAGAAGAACACACACCAACCTACCCCGGTATCTTTCTGTTGAATTTAATATGACATTTATAATAAATTGAGGATAATTGTATGGCTATTCCTGCCTTTGAATGAAGATACGTACTCAGAAAGAGAGTAATAGCAAATGTTTATTCCAAAAAACAAACAAATCCCTTCTTATTACAGACTACGACTACACATCAGCGAGCAACAGAAAACAAAACCAGAAAACACAGAATTTTGTTAATGTCATCTACAGATGAAATGTATAGACACATGTTTAGTGTTAAAGGGTTATAATTTATGAGAAATTGGCCATAATAAAAGCAATCCCTTTAGCCTGCTTTTATTGCCTCACAATATGTGATTCAGGTGCTGGCTGATATTGCAGGACGTGAGCATGTGTTCCTCCGTCCCCAGCAGACACGTGGCTGAGACGGACTGGTGCTGCCAGGCGCTGTTGATGGAACATCGTGCCTGTTTCCGATACACAACCGCATGGGCACTCCATGTCTACATGTGCTTGCCCAATGCCCCCCCCCCTCACATGTCCAGTGCACGCCTTGATTTACGTCCAACTCACATGAGAAGAAATATGAACAAATTTTTCAAGAAAAAAGATTTATGAATAGCCACCCTTTCACATTAACTTTGAACAGATGGACAAGTCTAACAGCTGATCATTTTTCAACCTCCCACCTGTTTAAACATTTTAACTATCACCTAAGTCCAGTAACTCAAAATGGGACTTTCTGGTCTTACGACCCTTTAGGAACGATTAACAATCAATTAAAACAGCACAAATCACTATTGGCTGCAGTAGAGTGTAAGGTGACCCTCCTGGTTCTCAACAGAAGAGGAGATAACAGTTTTCTTAGCTCAGATGAGTTAATATTGTGTGTTTTATTCATATAAAGCAACCAAAAGGTTTATGCAGATGTTCTTGAATATGACAGGAAGTCAACCGAAGAGTCACCCAGGAAATAAAGACATGGACAGAGAGTTAGATTAAGCAATATCAAGTGTAACTGTTCATCCAAAACATTTGCAACTCTCAACAAACAATAAATTAATGTCCCTTCCTCTAAACCACAGTAACAAGTCTTTGTTGCTGTTGTTCTACTGGTGCCAAAAGTTTAGCATATGTGCATAATCTATTAAATCAGACATTGAGCATCATACTAACTCTTCATTTAACTCACAAATAGTTATATTGTTTAACCAAGCTCATCTTTTTTTCTTCTTCTCAATGTGCGCATAACTAAATTACTCAAATAGGATTTTCTTAAGATGACACAAACTGCTTTGAAAATCTGCAAACAGTATTTATTTTTCAGCACCTAGCTTGCAGCACAACAATTACTTTGTAACCCACTTCTGCTTAATCTCTAACAAGCTGTCTCGGATCGTTTTAAGGTATATATTATAGACACACACATGGCTAAACGATCCAGCCTGCCTTTTGCTAGATAAAATTACACAGCAGAAATAGTACCAGCTATTAGTCTGTTTAAAGAACTTGTTTTGCGTACAGCTACCTGATACCAGACTTGGCCTGTACATGTCAGAAGGTTTTAGTTCTGTCCGTTGTGTTAATGCTGCTGGTTCATTGTGATGGTGTGTGAAACTGGACAGATGCTAGATCACAAATCACACTGTAAGTGTTTTGAGTTAAATTTTAGAAAATCATATGGTAGTTGGCCTTGGTTTGCTTTGTTGGTTGTTTACCTCTACTTTTACTGAGAAATGCAACAGATTGATGTGGCCTAACAGATCTTTATCACAATTAAAAGCCCAGCAAACGCCTGGTAATGCTTTATTTAATGGCTGTGTGATTTCCCTCATATTTTTTAATGGATAATACTAACTGGCTTTTGCTAGCAATTATATAGAATTTGTTAATTAAAGGCCAACCAGTTAAGGCATAGTGTCTGTTTTCCATTTGAGTACCAAATGCCATATTTATTTCCAGGAAACGTTTTGTCCGTGCCATCCTGTGTTATTCTTGTTTGCCTTGGATCCTCAGAAAGCCTTCTCTCACTCAACAGCATTTTTATTTGAAATATCAGAAAGTTACTTGACCCTGTATAGAACCCTGATCTGACTAAGAGCAGCAATCAAATCATTCCAATAGAAACATTTGCAAGGGAATAGTAAACTCTTTACACTGTACATTTTATCACCAAAAAATAATTAAAAGATTTAATATGTATTATACATGTATATCCCAGTTAGTAAAACTCAGGAAAATAAAAGCATAAATATACCTCATAAAAATGTACCTTAAACCTTCAAACCATACAATGCAAACACATAATTTAGCTTGTATTAGTATTACTGGCAATACAAAAAAAAGTGAAACAGTGTCCGATATAGCATGTTCTAGAAAAGGGTGTATTGTCAGGCAGATAAATGTACTGCACAAAACAGAGTTCATATGTTGGTGGAAAAAAGCAACATCACAAGGTTTTGTGATAAGCCTCGTCTGTATTTACTGTAAATTAGTTAATGACTCCGGGATCATCCACTGTTTTCTGGTTGTTCATGCACAAAAACAGTGATTGGATTCTCCTGAACGCCTCTCCCAAAAGGCACATTTACATTTCATTTCCAAATGACATACGCATCACTTTCTTTTCCCCTCAGTTTCTCTGAAAATATGATGTCTGGTGTTGCAACATAAAATATTGGCATGGCATGACAGGGGCTTCTTTGTTAGTGGCTACGCATGGGACATGTTTATTTTGAGCAAATGAAATGACTCACCAGATCAGTCAATGGAAGGTCTCCCTAAGGTTAGACGATTGGTTTTAAGAATTTGAAGAAATAATTCATATACCTATACCTGATTATTGTGTTTAGTGTTGTGCAGTGTGACTTTGTTTAATTTCTCTCAGCTTTCTTTGTAGCTGCCGTGTCATGGTAGCAATGGCCCTTTTTAACAGAACAGTGTGAATAGCAGTAATAGTTATCTTCTGTCTGAATGCACACTGATAACAATTGAGTTGCTGTACATTTGTCACAGAGGTAGCTGCCAACAACCCACTATTGTCCCTCTGAGTTCACACTTTATGTAACCGATGCAGACATGAAAGGCAATGAAAAGTTATTAATTTTTTTTATTTAATTATAATGTGATGGAATTTGAGTGATGGTAATTTTCCCAGAGAGATCTTATCTTTATAGTTTGCCAGTGATCAATCGGTTGAGAAATACCTCTCTTCTCCTCAAACCAAACCTCATGCTCATTAAAGAAAGATGTTGTATGATAATAGTACTACGGTAATAACTGTTTTGCAAACTGCTTTCTCAGTAATTAGAGGCCTGTTGTTGTGAGTAATTTAGCATTTTGTCGGATCACATTGTGCATATATTTGTCATAAAGACCACCCTGTCATTGTGTGGAATTCAAACAGTAGCCCTGAGAATCTGCAGGCTTGTGACATTAACTACACAAAGCACAAGAGCAAACAAAAGACCAGAAAACTCAAACAGACCTTGACCTTTGACCGTGTGGTCTGGACGCTTGCTTTGCTCAATACTGAAGTTCTGGAAACAACATTTTTTGCATCAAGTGTTTAAGCTTAGCCTGTGCTCATTTATAGCTACATATCATTCATGTTGGTGTGTATTGCCCAAGTTTCAGTGACCAGTACTGTTTAAAAGAGTGTCAACAGTAGAACTGAGTCACTGCTTCCCAGTTGTTGTACAGACAGATATTGAATATAAGGATTCATGACCCCACTGTTTGCAGAACTTACAGAAATGTCAGTACATGAACACAAAACCTGCTGCTTGAGCTGATAGACTATAACACTACCATTGAAATTGAAAATTAGTTGGAAATATTTACAGCCATCAAAACTACATTGTATAAAGCAATATACCATGGCTGAAGCCACATGCCAACCCTTTTAACAATACACAATTTCTTTGGTGTCAAAAGTCAAATGGAACCAAAGTAATTAGATCCTTCCCACACTAATGTGAGTTTAGAAGTGATTAATAATAGAGTTTAAAAGTCATAAACTAAACTTCTCTGCATCATCAGGATTGGCAGGGTGTGATTTTATCAGATTTGGTTGACAGTGGTGTGGAAACATAAGCAATCAACCCAACAAGATACTGCTAAATCCGTATCGGCGCATGGAAATACATGACATGACTTTTTCCGATCCAGTCACGACCACTTCAAACCAGTTAGAAGAGCGGAGACAAAACAAGACAAAATACACAAATTTGTCATCTGAAAAAAACAGTTTAAGCTTTGGCAGTAAACTTTATTTACATGGGACCCCATTGAACATAGTTAGAAGCTGACTGAGAAAACATGTTTTCAGGACCTTTAAACCATCAAAGTGTCTACATTTTCAATGTGTGTTATTTCATACTGCATCTTCAACAAGCAATCCCACACACTGTATGTGATTTATGTTTCTACTTCTTCTGCCCTAGATATTCAAGTAATTGGGTTACTAAAAAGCATCATCTTCATAGTACACTTACAAGCCAAAACAAATCTGTTGCAACTTGGATGTGATGGAACCTACTCAGTCAGAGATGAACATCTTATCCAACGGGAAAAGTCACAACCTCAGAGATGATGTGGGTGTGCCAATGAAGATGTTACCAGATGAGGATCAGTGAGTGGTCTCCCTTTATTTTAAATTCAGATGTAGGACTGCTCTTTGTCGCTTGGATACTTTTAATAGCATTTTAACACAACATGTGGAGAGCAGTTCCTATAATATTAGTTATGCTTGTGTGAAAGCCACTATCTGAAAAAAGGAGACATTTGGACCGTGTGATTTAGGCCTGCGATAAGAGTCTGCCATTAATAATGACCAGGATAATGGATGTGGTGAGCAACATTCAGTTTGACTGCATCCTTTTCCCTTTTTTTAAATGCATGTTGCCTGATGGGGTGGATCTGTTTACAGCAATGGCACACAAACAGTTAGGTATGTATGTGGAGATTTGTATGAAGGTTTTTTTTAACGCCACATTTGTTTTAATTCATATAATAATAGAATGTGATTTTTAAACACTCTTTACAGCAGATATGTGCATACTTTTCAGAGATAGCTAGAGTGACAATTAACTAATGGTCATTCATTTGCCCCCAAGATTTGATGATCCTGATGGAGGACTGGAGAATGAGGAATTTTTGCCCAGTGAAGATGGAAAGAAACCTATACGCTTCACAGATGTAAGTCCAAGTTTACAGACATCACACAACAGAGAGAGCATTATGTTTTCTAATTGGACATTTATTGTATGTTCTTATTTTTACCCCTCTTAGTTTGAAGGAAAGACCTCTTTTGGCATGTCTGTCTTCAACTTGGGTAATGCTATTATGGGCAGTGGAATCCTCGGATTGGCGTATGCCATGGCCAACACTGGCATACTCCTCTTCTTGTAAGTAAATATGTGTGTTTATCAATTGGTGGCAATTAACGAAATATATACATATGTGTGTGTGTATATCTACAGTATGTAGTATATACATATATATACTGTATGTACATATATATATTAAACACAGGCAAAGTCGCTACATAATTGTTGTCTGTCAGTTTCTTAACATGATAATGTGTTTCTGTGGACTCCTGAGAGTGGAGTCTGTTAAATGGTTTAATGCACTTGAAAGAGTGGTTAAAAAAAGAAGAAACAAAATGTCCTGAGGCTCTCTAAGGTACTTTGTTAGGGATTACCGTTTTTAAACTAGAAAGTTATTTATTTGTCACACACAATCTTACAGTAGGCTACAATGTAGTGAAATGCAATCTTTGAATTTAACCCATCCTAAATATTAGGGAAAGTGGACAGCCACATCGGCATCCAGGGAACAACAATGCTTTGCTCAAGAAAACTTTGACATGTGGCTGGAGGAGCCAAGGATCGAATCGTCAATCTTGTGGTAGAAGGCCGACCCACTCTACCTCTGAGCCACAGCCACCCCAAGTTGAGTAATGGCTTGCTTTGGTCGTGCGGTTAAGGGCAAGGGTGGTGCTGGTTACTTACAGGAGTGATTTATTATCTGTCATATCATCTTGTAGTATATCATGTATCATGTATCATGTATCATGTACCGTGATATGCCCACCTCTCCTCATACCCCTTTTCTCAGGCTCCCATCCCCACCCTTGTTGCCCTAGGCTACGGAACCCAGAAAGGCAACAGCCCGGAATAACCAAACCTTGAGACCCTGTGTGAGGCACATAGACTGTAAATATAATGGATGTAGATTCAGGGATGTCACCGATTGGTCTGTGGAATGTTTTGAAGTTTGCAAAGTATGCTTTGGAGTTTGCATATTTGGCCGTTGCCATCTTGTTATTTTGAAACCAGAAGTGATTATATTTGCTGACTCGAATCCTTCAGAAGAGTTTTATAAGCAGGTAAACAAAGACCTCCGAAGTACTGGCAATGTTCATCTGCATGTACACTCACAGAGCTGGTTGAAAATCAGTAGACTTTCCCCTAAGATACTAGCTTGGTTGGCAAGGTGCTACCAAACATTGAACAAGACATTTTTAGGTGAACAAAATGTTCCAATTATCTTTGATAAAGTGGAAACACTCATTGAGAAGGTCAAATTTGAGGACGAAAACAAGTAACGCCAAAAACAAGTTCATTTTACACAGTGCCATGGAAAAGCATTGCTAATCCTCTAACGTTATTACAGGTCAGTGTATAGACACTACCTAAAGAATCCCCTCCTTTATCGTCAATTTTAAAATAAAGAAGACAATAAACTCATTATTAAAATGTTTACTCAGGTAATAAATCAAGTGAGAAATAGGGTCACGTTCTCATAGACTTCTATACAATCAGACTTTTTTTTGGGGCCGGTGGAGTTGCCCCCTGCTAGGGATTAGATAGAATGCAAGTTTAAGGCACTTCTGTATTGGCTTCACTTTTCAGGCCTGGAAGTTGCCACTTTATGAAGCATCTGGATTGCTTTTTTACTTCCTTCTGCTCCTTGCAGAGCACTGCTTTCAGACTGAGACTCTGGTGGTCTTGGCCATGTAGTCTATGTCTGTGGCTGCATCTCATAACTTAAATTGCCTCCTTGAGTACTCCACTTCTTTTGTGTCTTAGTCCTTCTCACCGTGGAGGCACAGGAGAGACACAATGAAATCATGGGAGGAGAGAAGCAACAAACAAATATGTTTTAAAGAGATGGGACTTCCTTTCCTCTGAAGCGTCACATTAATTTGTCAGCTGTTTGGGCGGAGTTAGTATCTCCTTCAGCTGTACAGCTCCCTGGAAGGCTGCTCTTGTGTGTCCTCTCTCACGGCTCCTCAGTGATCCCTCCTCGATGCTCGCTCCTCGCTCCTAAGGGGCAGAAATAAGAGCTTTGAGATGACCTTCACTGAGGAAAGACTTCCGGTTCAGCCGAGGACCGAGCAGGCGATGAGCTAACAAATAAGGGTTATGATACGCAGCCTGAGTAGCTGTAGAGAGCAAGCATAACTGGAATAGATAATCTACTCTGTAATAGCATCAACTATGGAAATAAGAAGTTGGTTCAATGCTAGAGCTTTCAAAGAGTAGCTCCTAGTAGTAGGTGACTGGTTCTGTGTAACTTGATCATTAGTATGTTTACAGTAGGTGCAACAGACATTTCTGTTACACATGCATGAGTTTTTACACCAACCTAAAGCCTAACAGTCTTTAATATCATGACAACATATATCAAACAAAACATACAATAAACAGCACTTACAAAGTTAAACAAACTTAATCTGTGAACTATTTGTATCTAAAGCCAAAATACAGTGATAGCTTACGTGATGAGCCTATGGAAAAACTGTAGGTTTGAATGAGTCAACAGATTAAAGGAAGGATGTCACCTCCAGTATGATTAACAGTATGACATTTGGATGTTGTTAAATATTAATTCATTAATAAGATCAACAAAATGAAAATCAGTATTAAAGCATTATATATTACTGTTAGGTGTTCTGTAATTTTGTTTGCTCTTAGTTTGTGTTTTTATTGCATTAAGAAGTATAATAATTAAAAATAACAAACCAAAGAGCTTTCCAGGCACGTGAAGCCAATTATTTACAGTATGTATTATTTCAAGTGAAACACTCTTCATATCATAGATCTCAGCACTTTATATCTTCAAGCCGGCACTTCATCAAAAGTTAAATTAATGTGTTCATTAAAAAATAAATCAACCATTAAAACAAGGTTTCTTGCGCAATGCATTGTTATTTTGTCAAATGCTTCAGGGCACATGTATTAAGAATAACTGCAATGTTAGTGACTTAGATGTTTTTGATTACATGTCTACATGTATTTCAATCAAGAGAGACTTCATTTAAGAGTCAAATCGATGTAATGAACATGCATAATGTGTAGATATGTCTATATGTCTACATATGTATAGTCTTTGGCGATTAGACTCCATCACAGTGTTTATGTATAAGGGGTATAAATAAACATTTGGAGTCTAGACACTGCTGGAGGTGATGATGGGTCTGATGTGAAGCGGGGCTTCTGAGGGAGGATTGCTGTGTAGTGGGAATGATAAGAACTTGAGGTGAATGGGGTGGAGGAGATTTTGCCTGAAGTAACAACTGACAGCAGCAGAGAGTAGAGCAGATTTAAAGTTTGATGAAACAACTCGATAGCTCACGGGGATTGTGGCAAATCTGGTTGGTTTAACTGAGAGTAAAATGCCTACATTCAGCAGATGACAATGCAGCTAATTAGGTTGGGAGAGAGAAATGTGAAGCAGGGAAGTCTTACTGAATGAATTTACGCTGAGCTTCATAAGTCCGTACGCATATTTTGCTGAAGATTTTTGGTTCTTTTTGCCTCGATGTTAACTCTTTGGACTACCAACTTTATTTCCATTATTGTGGCCCTGTCGGAGATCACAGCCTGTAGTGTCAAAAGAATCCTTGATCCACCAGCAGAGTTACAAATAGACAATCTCATTCTTCGTCAGCATATTTCCACTGAGACACAGAAATAGAGCAGTCATGAAGGAGTCATGATCCAGGGGACGACATTGCTTCCTTTACACAAGGCATCACACAATTTATGATATTTTCAAAAGCAAACCTATAAAATGATGAGTTGATGGAGGTTGCACAGAATGCTAATGACGTGGAATCTGAGGGCTCGACCTTCGTTCCTCTGTCAGACAAAGGCCAGTGGAATTTACACCACAGTTGTTACAAGAAATACATTGTACAAAAAATGCTGGGAAAGGGTCTGAGGTTATGGATTTGGGATCAACCTCTGACCCATTAGGAATGCTGAGCTAAGAACCTTGTGCTGACTTGATTTTGCAAGAAGACCTCTGCAACTCTGAGAGAAAAAAGGGTTATGGGAAATATAATTTCCATTTGTGTTTTCATTGTTTCTATAAATGGAGAGCATTTAAATTCTATTTAAAAAAATGCTTATTATTTCAACAATGCCCCATCTTGTTTCAACTTGAATATTAGCTAAACATTTGATATATTGTCACAATAATACTGCATAATTAGCATTTTGAAGCAATGAGCAGCATCCACTTTAAAATGTCATCAAATGCAGGACAGTGGAAAATCCGCCACCACTGCACTTTCCCCCTCATTAATACACAATTTCAGATCAAACAATAACTTGTGTGCATGTATTATGTCACATGTGCTACGTCTAAGAAAATGCACAATACATTACAACTTAATGCAAATGTTGATTGTAATGCACACGGAAATGGATGGAAGATGAATGCCTGGATTATAATCCCAGGGGGAATGCAGAATTTGGTCTAATATAATGTTGACATATAGAGAGGTGTTCTATAGTATAGGTATGTGACTGTCCCTTCCGTTTTGTGTCACAGGTTTCTTCTGACTGCAGTAGCAGCCTTGTCATCTTACTCTGTTCATCTGCTGCTCAAATCTTCTGGCATTGTGGGTAAGCCCTGTGTCTTGTCTCTGCCTTTTGTACAGAAATGTAGTATACTGCACAGTTATGTTAGCAATCCAACAGCTCTGCTGTGTCTCGTACAGTTAAACTGGTTAAAGGACCATTTAGGCAAAATGACAAACCATGCAAATTAACCTATAGAAAGGAACGGATTAAAAGGAGTTATGTCTGACTGCTTTTAACAATCACACTATGACACTAAAATTTCTCCTGCTGGTCTTTTCCCACCATTCATAGCGTTGCAACCTTTTTATTTTTTATTTGAGTATATTATATTGTGTTTTTAAAGGAACGTCTCAGCAAAACTTAACTGAGTGAATATTATTGTTTGTAATATGTTAACAGGAATTCGAGCTTATGAACAGTTGGGGTACAGGGCCTTTGGCACTCCTGGAAAAATGGCTGCTGGTATAGCAATAACGCTGCAGAATATTGGAGGTGAGGAGCCAATGTGACTCATGTGTTTTTTAAATGTCTTGACTGTTTGCAAGCTCCCTGTAGCAGAAAACTTGTTGTTGGCTGTACGTCCCTTTAAGATGGAGTATAAGGATGTATTAAAGCTACAGGGCGTAGTTTCTGTTGCCACCATGAGGAATTCTAAGTAATTGACAAACAACCTGTTGTATCCACGTCTTAAAAGCCTGCTATAACTGAGCCCACGCCTCTACCCCTCCTCCACGCAATTGCAAATAGCCAAAAAGGACACTTAGGATTAAAAAAAACGGATGGACTCTTCAGAAGAGATAATTATCTTCACTTGAGTTTCATTAATATAAAAAACATTACGCAATAAAGCTTTAAGAGCCAAGATCAGGAGACGTGTTGCTGAACAGCTGCGTTCCTGGTGCTGCAATTACAAGAGTTCCTCCCACTCACTGAACAGCATGCTGTTTCTGAACAAAATTTTGTGGATATACTTGTTTAGACTGTCATTAAGTTAATTTAGCAGCATGATTTTAATAGGTTAAATTTGTAATGCTCAAAGGATTCCAGCCCAAGGTGTAGGTACAATAACTACACATGAATTGAGGATGATTGTAAAAAAAAAATAAAATACTGTTGTCAAGAATCCCCAACCCTCGACCAACGATAAAATCTTAATGCTGTTTTAAAGCAATACAATTCTGTAATAATACAATTTTCTTTTTGTAAGACAAAAAATTGTCAAATATACTGAGTTGAATCTTCGATAAAAAACCACCATGTGTTCATTATTTTTAAGTTGTAGAAAGGTTGCTAAAACATGACCTCAGTGCCCTCAGTAGTACACAAACATAATGTGACATGGCTTAGCTGACGTCTGTTTGCTCAATGTGCTAATGTATTGGAACAAAAGCATGCTTGGCCACCCATTTTCCCCTATTCTCTTTCTCGTCTGTTACAGCTATGTCCAGCTACCTGTACATTGTTAAATCTGAATTACCACTGGTCATCCAAGCTTTCCTGAAGGCAGATTACAACTCTGAGTAAGTGTTATCACTTAAGTGCTTTTCAACAACTTTGTGCTGTGAGTGAAAGGCATGTGACTCTTGCCTGCTTTCCAGCTCAGACACTGTGTGCAGGGTCAATGGGCAAGGTAGACTATGTGGTTAAGAATATTTCAGTTTGCACCGTTCATTGATTACATCAGGTTGGGGGTGTGATGAGAATGGCAGCCTGTCATTGGTTGAGCTGCAGGGGCCCTATGGTAGGGTACTATCTGTCCCACAACATAAAAACTCAGTCCTGTCAACTTGTGGAGGCAACTAGTGTTCCGAGCGTCACAGTCGTGGTACAGTCACAGACACACTGCATAACGCCACGGAGGACTATAGTGGCTTCCATCTGCCTGTCCAATTCTAAAAACAGATCTTGTGCTCAAAAGAGATTTCAGTGACTCTTATAACATCTCAGAACTGAAATATTAAAAAAAAAACTCAGTAAAGAAATAGCGGCAGCCCATCCCAACCTTGTGTTGTACATGGTGGAGCTGAACATCCAGACATCCATCAATCCTCATACATTAAAGCCAATACATACACAATTTGTGTTAAACAGTGTTTTCCATTTTTATGCCATGCCCTTTAAAAACCTCTTTCATCTAAGCCTTCTGAATGGCACGTCATAACCCTTCAACGTTGATTCATTTTGGAGTGGGATAAACTATTTGTCTGTATTCATTTCAGGGTCAGAAGTTGAAATTGAAGTGGTGTAGTCAAGTATTATGTCTCTCTCTCTCTCTCTCTCTCTTGCTCTCTCTCACCCACACACAAACACACACACCCACACGGAGTGAGGCCTATAAGTTGGTTCACACACACACACACACACACACACACACACACACACACACAAATGACAGCAGCAGGTGGTATAACATGGCTGCCAAGTTTTGAGTCCGAGCATAAGGACAGGTCTGCTGAGGTCAGACACTTGGTCACCCCCCCCCCCCCCCCCC
>NC_048410.1:16129320-16134998 GCF_013103735.1 Etheostoma cragini
AGAGAGAGAGAGAGAGAGAGAGAGAGAGAGAGAGAGAGAGAGAGAGAGCTTTCTGGGCATGAAGACTTTTCTATTCTTGGGATTTAGGAGACAGTGGTCTTTATTATTACTCATCTCAGGTCTACAGCTACTAACGTTTCAGATTTTCTATCACTGCCACCGATTAAACTTTATTTGTTTCCTCCCTTTGCGAGACACACATTCCATTACAGTAAATTGGTTGCTGCTCACCTCAATGACTGAAACAAGACTATGCACAGAACCAAAAAGGTTGTTGCAAAGAATCACATACACATCTGTTTACTATAAATAATTATGTTGGTACTGATTACATGCTAGTAAAATATTAAGATTAGGTCAACACAGAACACAATAACATGGAGCCAGTCAGACCCACATGTCCAACTGTTAAGAACAAGAGTTGTGTTATCTAAAGGACATTCACAGGAGGTTATTTTTTTGGGAGGACGTGTGTGTTGTGCCTAGGTATAGCAGATGGGGAAGCAGGTCTAAGGATATGTCATTCCATCCAACACATGTTTTTCAGTCTTGAACCCAGAACTGTTTATGCAGTCGTTTAAGGTGGAAACTATGTTGGGGGTGAGTAATAGAGATGTTTTTGGGGGGTTGGTAAGGAAGAACTAGAGACAGAGATGGCAATGGTGTGATGGAACAAGCTGACATTGGTAATATTTACTGACGTCTTGAGTGCTGCTTTGCTTAGGCTGCACTATGTCTTCCTTTTCTGCAACTGTGAACAGTCGCATAAATCATCAGTTATATAACAGTCGACTCCAGTACTTGGTCGAGAGCAACATAAGCAGACACGTTTTTTCCCCCCACAATCTCAAGGCCAACGATGTTCCCAGCAGGTTGCTGTTGGTCTGAAAAAATGTAGCGCATCAACCATTTGAGCCAGTTAATAACTTTTATGTTCCTCTCAGACTGTTGGTTTAAAAAAAGTAATACTAACAGTTTCACTACATGTGAACCAATTTATCACCATCCAACACTTTTCCACTGTATTTATTTTTGTCTCTCTCTCTCTTTATCTCTCTCTCTCTCTCTCTCTGCTAATGTTTGAAATATTGAGCTCACCAAAGTAAACTATATTTGTCTCCAAACAGTCTGTGGTACTTGAATGGAAACTATCTAGTCATCATGGTGTCTGCGTGTGTCATCCTGCCCCTGGCTTTAATGAAACAGCTCGGTGAGTAGAACTACTACAGTTTTACCTGCTCTGTTTCATCTTCCCAAATGTACTGAGTTATTTGTATCTACTACAAAGAACTCTAAGTCTATTGTAATTGGTGTGAGTGAGGCATATCAAGGCATATCTAACATTTTAGACTAGATTTTAATCTGCTCACGCTGCAAGCAAATCAAAATTATGAGTTACATAGACTTCCAAACTCATAATCTTCATTTACCATGGGTGTTTTTATTTTTTAGGACAAATATCTTTTTGTCTATTGTTTTTTTTATGTGGTGCAATTGGGCTTCAATAAATCTTTTGTTCAAGGGCCTTAGTTCCTGCCTACTAGACTTAACAGACTACGGTTTAAAATTATTTCTATGCAACATTGTTATCTTCATTAAGATTGTGCTTCCTGAGGCGAGCGCCAGCACACCCAGTAGAGAGTGCGCCCCATGTTGGCTGAGTCCTTTGCGGCGGCCGACCTGCGGCCCTTTGCTGTGTGTCGGCCCCCACCTCCCTTCCACCTTTCCCGTCTATCCACTGTCACTATCTAATAAAGGGAAAAATGCCCCCCAAAAATAAGTAAGATTGATAGTGTTTCCTGTTTTTGAGCCAGCTTAAATAATTTTGATGGAGCAGTTACCCTAAAGTCAAGCAATTAGTGTGCGTCTTTATCCCAGCACTGGCAGAGGAAACAGCAGGTGCCCGATTAGTACACGAAGTAAACATGCTCTTTCTGGTCTCACAGTGCTGTGAGGTCATTCTGATTAGGGCATTTTTGCAGAAGCCTTTTTTTTATAGAACAGTAGGAAACCTTCTGACTGTAAGACTAAATGGATCAGGATCTGTAAAATTAACTGTATTTTCCCATTTATTTTTAGGTTACCTCGGCTACACCAGTGGCTTTTCTCTTAGCTGTATGGTGTTTTTTCTCTCTGCGGTAAGTTGGTCCTTCTTCACAAGGAGGCTTATGTGTTCTAGCATGTCATCTTTGCACACATTCCTCACTTTCCCACCCTTGTTTCTTTCTCACCCTCATCTTTATTTTCAGTTTTTATACGGCTATGTTTGAAATTATATAATATAATATATAATGAAATATAAGAGCTGTCTAATACACATTAAAAAGAGTGTGAGAGGTTGAGTAACACTAATCTGACGTGTAATGGCGTCGTTTATTTGTATTTACTTTTTGAGCTTTGCATTATTATTATTGGCGAGAGCCACTGTTTACTGACACTGGCATTTCCCTTGTGTCCCTTGTTTACGGCTTTCTTTTGATTCCAGCTGTTTTTCTCTTCTTTTTTTTTTACCTTCCTCGCTGTAGGTTATCTATAAGAAGTTTCAGATTCCTTGCCCATTCGAGGAGTATTCAACCAACAGTACTGCTGCCCATCTCAGCCTGAACATCTCAAGCCACGGCAACGAGCACACCAACGATCTGGTTCACAAGGACGATGACTCCCAATGCTTCCCAGGATTGTTCACCGTCAACTCACAGGTAGGCAGCCGAGATGAAGAAACTGTCTGCTTATCTAGAATGTTTTCAAACACTAAGACCACACATGTTGAATTCTGCTGAGTTTCCACACTGATTTTGGGAAGCTCGATTGCACTGCTAATCATAGAAAGTCAAGTGTCAATGTGTTCTTCACAGACAGCATACACCATTCCCATCTTGGCTTTCGCCTTTGTTTGCCACCCTGAGGTCCTCCCCATCTACACTGAGCTCCGCAAGTGAGTCACCCCTCTGTAACTCACAAATATTTTATAGCATGTCATTGCAGAATGTGGCATTCACATAACTTATAACTCTCTGATTTTAGTCCAACGCAGAAGAAGATGCAGAAGGTGTCCAACGTCTCCATCTTTGTCATGTACAGCATGTACTTTCTGGCAGCTCTCTTTGGCTACTTGACCTTTTATGGTGAGAAGTCGCATCACTCTTTTGGAGTTTGTGTTTAAAGTATTAGGGGAGAAATAATAATGTCTATGCACAAATCAGAGAGTAAGTGCATTAATGGATATTTGTGATTGTCAAAAGATACACAGAAAAACAGAAGGAGTTATGCTTTGGCTTATAGGTGCAGTAAAACTGGGAGATGCGTTTTGTAAAAGCAGAACAAAAAAAAAGAATAGTTTGACGTGACTCTGGTAATAAAAATACTATGTTTTGCTGCTTTCTTGATTTTGCAATGTTAACCCATGACCATGCAAATGATTCCATTGCTAAAAAACACTTTAAAGACTACAATATCCAGAAAGAATCTGTGAAAATAGAGTTTATATTTTACTGACAAACACGTTTTACTTCCTGTGCACAGAGACAATTTGCCTCTGGTGACCGTATAAGAGAAAAGACAATGGTTTGAATCAAAACAATCGACAGGGCCTTATTTTGTGATGAGAGGATGCTGCTTTCTATGTAATTCTAAACTCTTTTTTTTTTTTTAATCTTTATGGAGCTTTTAAATGTTTTTCCAAATATGTTTTTGGCACAATACAGTGGAAGCAAATTGGTCAAACCAATAATACTTTTACATTTTTAGAGGAGAGAGTCACAATTTATAACACATTCTAATCTATGGTTCTAATTCACTGATTGTTGTTTAGTCTCATAATCATATGCAGTATCCATGGTTTGTATTTCTCTGTATTGAAAGAAAACAGAGCCTGGTACAGTATTCCCTTCTCACATAGAGCACAAGCACCCACTTGTGGTGGCAACGTGCTCTTCAGTGCTAGACGGCATTATTACTGAGGGATGTTTACATGAGAAAACTTGGTTAATAATGTATTAATTCTATATCTATATATCTACATTTCTTTTATTTATATAGACAAAGTGGAACCTGAACTGCTGCACACTTACAACCGCATTGATCCTTACGACACTTTGATCCTGTGCGTGCGAGTGGCCGTCCTCACGGCCGTGACGCTGACCGTCCCTATCGTGTTGTTCCCTGTAAGTTTGTTGTTGATTTCTTCCCTGTGATGCTAAATGAATATGATATTGTAGTATTATTTCCTCATTGACTCCTCCGTCTGTGTCTGTCCACAGGTACGCAGAGCCATCCAGCAGATGGCATTCCCCACCAAGTCTTTCAACTGGTTGCGTCACATTGCCATTGCAGTCGTTCTGCTCACCATCATTAACATGCTGGTGATATTTGCCCCCAACATCTTGGGAATCTTTGGCGTCATTGGTTAGTACAGCACTGAACATAAAGCTGAAATTTGTATCGGAAGCATCAATAGTGTTGTTGCAGTTAGTTGTCATCCTGACACCCTTAACAATGGCAGACAAGTAGCAAACGCCCTATCCATTATGAGAACAAATGAAAAGTCATAGAAAACAGCATTCATTGTTTCCTACAGGTCTTATTTATCCACTTTATTTGAGTATATCTGATATTCTATCTATGAGCTGAATATGGGTTACTTATTCTGTCTCTGTTTACGGACAGAGACCTTCTGTTTGACATGGCAGGGTTTGTTATTTTAAAGCTTTGAAAAGCTTCACAAGTTCAAAGTTAAAGTTGGAAAAAATTAAGTCAAAGGACCATCTTCAAGCATCTACAAACATGAGACAAACATGTGCTTCCAGATGGTGCAATATATGGTGCTGTTTGCAACAACCTTTGTATATTTGTAAGGACCACAATCCAGGAAATCCAGAAAAGAAGTTTTTTTGTTGTTTTTACGTGTTTCTCCTTTTTTTTTTCTCACTTTCTATCATCACTGTAACTATCACTGTAAACTATATTTAACTGTGTCCTCTTAATATCATATTTTTAGTTAATTACACAAGAAAAATAATACAAAAGAGAATACTTAGACGACAACAATTGTTGCCCAGTAATGAACAAATAAAATACAATTATAAAGAAAATGAAGAGTACATAAATAAACAAATGATCCATCAAGCACACAGGCAAATATTCAGTATTTGCTACTAAAATACACAATAATGACTAGCATTTATAATTTCATTAAAACTTGGCAAGATAGATTGATGTTAGCCAGTCTTTTCTCTTTTTTTGTTTTGTGATCAAATATGTTTTATTACCATCCCTTTCTCTTTCTCTTTACAGGTGCCACGTCAGCTCCATGCCTCATTTTCATCTTCCCTGCTGTCTTTTATATCCGCATTGTTCCAAAAGATGAAGAACCGATGACCTCTACTCCTAAGATACTGGTGAGGCCTTGATAAGCTTTCTCCCTTCAATCATTGATTACGCTAATGTTGTGATTATACTGTGTGATACAAGCTTTTGTCATGGTATCAAGTTCTTGATAATCAAATCTGTGACAATTATTTGCTTCCCCCCCCTCATTCTTAGGCTGTTTGTTTTACTGCTTTGGGTGTCTCCTTCATGGTAATGAGTCTGAGCTTTATAATCATCGACTGGACAACGGGGGGCGGCCAAGCTGCAGGAGGCCACTAGATGCTGCTTTGGTGTGTTTGAGCTCTGGAAAG
>NC_048410.1:16135008-16153648 GCF_013103735.1 Etheostoma cragini
GGAAATAATTAGTTTATGTAAAGGGAGCACTATCACCTCATTGGGAACACACTGCAACACTATTGGTTGGAATCACACTGGTAATGATCGAGTTAAATTAACTTTTTCCCTGTGAATTAACACATATCTGAACAGACAAAATAATTGCATAACAGTGTTCTATAATTCAATTTAACCATGCAATGTTTCTGAATAATCAGGACTAAAAAGGGTCTTTTTTTATTACCATCTGCTAGTGCGACTTAGTCCACTATGGTGGTGAATGGGCTTTTCCTGTTGCTTCCCCTTTATTTAGACACAAACTGCAGCTGGTACTGTACAGACAGAAAGAAGGCGTGGTTGTCTGTTGATGGGACGGCATCATGATATACATAAGATATCACTCATGCTTTTTTTTACACAAAAAATAATTATTTTGTACAAAAGAGGACGGGCAGATGATCTCATCCTGAGCCAGCTGCAATCTGAACTGTTGACATTGATGTTTTATTTATATCGATGTAATATATATAAAAAAAAAAAAGGGTTTTAAGGCCTTAGTATTTCACATCATGATGTGTTGGGTTGTTGTGTAGTGTATCATATAAAGATTTTGTTCCACATCAGCCAACTCTCTTCGGAAACCCTGGTGCCTTTTTAGCATTTGGGACAGCACACAAACACACAATGAAAACAGAACTGTATATTTATTTAGCTACTACATCTGTGTTTTTAATTTCAAATGAACAATATTTAACTACTGTATATGATGAAGTCAGTGATCCAAATATATTATGTATAGAATCATTTTTTTATTTTAGCTCACAGTAGCCCACAGTATACAAATGATGGAAGGAGTTACGACTGAATATATTTTATTTTTTGATAACATAGAAAAAGCTTGATTTTAGGATTTCCCCTCCCTCCCTTTGTAGAACTTTTAGCACACATACACCAAATATGCCAAACTAAAAATCCAAACTAAAATATATTCTTGATAACCCCTTTTAAGTTTCTCACTAAGTGTTTTATAAATACAGAAATCCCTTTCATCCACATCATAGGATAAATTACATATTCTGTATTTGCATGTTCCAACACTTCATAAAAGTCTTGTGATGCACCCATCAAATAAAAAAAGTTCAATCTTAAATGAAAGGAAGAAATTGGGGAAATACACTTATTCACTTTCTTTCAGAGAGTTAGATTGGAGTATCGATGCCTCTTTCATATATGTGTGTAATATATAACTGCAGCCAGGAGATGATTATTTTAGCGTAACATAGAGACTGGAAGTCAGGGGAAACAGGTGGCCTGGCTCTGTCTGTCTAAAGGTTAAAAGCTTACCAGCACTCTAAGCTCACTAACATTTAATTTCAGGAAGTCACTTACCTGTACTGAAATATTGTATCTGTATTCGAGATACACTAAAACAACAAAAGTATGTGGACACCTTATTGTGTACATATCTAAAAACCTAGGCAAATACAACCAAAATCCAGTTATTTTATTTCTATAATTTGTGTGAACCCACTAAAGCTCCATGGGTTTGAACCATGGCTGGCCAAGCAACATGAATCTACAAACATGAACCCACTGGTGCTCTGGCAGAGTTCATTTTTATTAATTTGAAGAAGTATAATGGTTTTGTGATTCTGTTGGAATCTCTTTGCCATACTGGTTTGTAGTATTTTGATCTGCTTTCACTTTGTCGACTATTTAGACTTGAGGTCTATGTTTTGCATGTTGTTATGTCTAGGCCTGTCATGAATTTCGCTGGACGTTAAATTGTCCCAGACGTTTTTGCAATAAATGATCGTTCTAAGACCATTTTCATCTAATATAATGATAATGGCATAATAATTCAGGTACACCTTGTCAAACATCAATAAAAATACAATCCTAAAGAATATTTAACACTGGAACTGAAAGATGTATTGCATATCACGACAGGCCTAGTTACATCCACTCTGTCTTGTAGTTGGTATAGTGAACACAGACCTTTTCCTCATGACACTGTCTCACACACGTTATTGTAATACTGAACATTTGTCATCTTACAGTGAAGTGTATTGAAGTTCCATTCTGTGCCTAGTTAACAGTGTTATACAGTATTAGTATTATGAAGCTGTTCTTAAAAATGATGGCGAATACTTGTAAGATTAATTTAGGAATGTGGATAGATTCACTCAGTAATTCTCCAGGTGAATTTTGATTCTCACAATAGCAGTACAACCTGCATACATATAAGTGAACTTTTTTTACAGAGAACAAGAGCATTTCATTATTTAGAAATCACAAATATATAATTTTTAAAACAGCACAAAGGGTATACACCTGGAAAAAAAACTCAGAGAAAGGTTATAACAAATATATGCCGGTCTTACCCAAAGGTGGTTTTATATTATATTTCTCAGTCTTGAGAAAATTCCTGTGTAAAACATCACTTATCTAATATTATTTATATATTATTGACTCTTTGTTTAGCAGTTTTGAGCCAAGGAAATACTTATGCACGTATCAACTTCTGTCCCTTGCTTTTCCACATGTATTTGTAGTAGTTGTTGTGTAAATGAAGGATTTGTTTTGTCATCTTGAGTTTTCCTTCACTTCTTCATGCCAAAATAACAACTGACTACCTACTGAAATGCCTTCAACTTTTAAACAGGTGCCACAGTTTTAATACCAGATGCAGTATATATCAAACATGCATTTTCCATGTACTGTACCTAAACAAATCTGTGGGATATTTTATTATAGCTGTTGTTCAAGACATAGATCTATGGAAAAGACACGACTATAAAACACTACTAAGGTATATGAATTTTGGTAAATAAGACACGGCTTTATATAAATAATGTATATAAATGTAAACCTTTTATATTTGTGATTATAGTTACAGTAGCTTGTAAAATGTAAATAGCAGGGACAGTTTTAGATTGGCAATAAAATAATTGTAGATGTTTTTACATTGTCTCTGTTGTCATCATTTTTCATTCATTGAAAAGAATACTTATTTAAGCAGCACAGCACATATCTGTGGTTATTGTGTTTAACTGCAAATTAACAAATCAGCCTAACTTCAATTATTTGTGTGTTTTGGATGTTGCTATTCATTTGTATGGCATTTAACGGATTTTAAAAAAATTGAATTGACATTTAACGGATAAGCGGTCGAAGATGGATGGATGGATGAATTGACATTTACACATTTGATTAATGTAGGAATATCTTTATCCCCAAACACACACCTATATTTGTACACAGTTTAAAGAAAAGTTTATCCATTATTGTTCTTATCGTATCTGTCAAGGCTAAGCTTTGTTTACAAAAAAAAGACTAAACCCAAACTTGATGTCATCCCGATCCCTCACTGCCAACCTTGTTATGGCAACATATACTGCACGTTTTTAAATCAACACTAATTCCTTTATTTGCTAACGGTCAAAATAGCAGACAAGACACATAGGCTTGTGCGCTTCATACTTCAGGTACTATGATCTATGATGTACGTACATTCAAACACTCGTATAGAAACAGAAAGTACCCATAGTGTCTCTGAGGAAACATCACAGCAACAGTGAGTGAGTAACACTTATGGCACAGAAAAGGTGAATTAGCAATAAAACATGTTGACTTAATTTTTTCTGTTTATTGTCTAAAAATTGCTATATAAATTATGCACAAAAAGCAAAGGAAGTTGTGTTTGGTAGATTATTTATTTTTTGTAACAATGATTCTTGCCAATAAATCTTCTACCACATTGTATCACATTTATGAGGAAGATGCATTTGTGGGATGAGCAGCAGAGCTGAGTATGTGGGTCGAGCCCATGATAAAATTGTCAAATCTTCTCGGACAATGCCAAACAGCTTTTCTTTGCTATTGCTATTGCAATCAGCAGCAATCCCATATCTCCACAGTGTGGGACCACATTCTACCCTCTAAGATGACAGCACTTGTCCCCACAAAGCTTGGTTTATCAGAGACTACCGCCAGAATTTGGGAGTGGAGAGGATGGAATGGCCTGCCAGCAGTCCTGACGTCAACCTCAATGAACACTTGGGATCAGCTTGGGCGTGCTGTTTGTGCCAGTGTGACAAACACAACCACATTGCCTGACTTGCGACAAATGCTTGATGAAGAATGGGATGCCATCCCAAAGCAGTGTGTGACCATGGCTGGTGACCAGCGTGAGGAGGTGCCAGGCTGTTGTGGCGTTGTGTGGTTCTTCCACATGCTACTGACCCACCTCTTTGTTAAATTAATGATTTGTAAATCATCTATCAAACACGCGTTCCTAACTGTTTGTCTGTAGTTTATGTATTGGTAGCCTATTATTCATTATCATTATAGCTTTTCATAAGGGCCCATAACTCAAATAGAAGCCTACTCGTCAGCTGCGAGAGGAAATATCTATTTATGTCCATTTGGGGGCGCTATCAACCAACTCTTCTATCAGCCTGATTAGGCTATGTGTCTTTCATTAACACAAAGACTCATTGGCCATTTTAACAGCCCGTTCTGCATCCCTGCAAAGACAGACCTGCTCCTTTACAATTCAGCCACTGACAGCAGTTCAGACTCCTTCATAACGTTGTGTTGTTGTCTGAGAGGCTGCGTCCATGTGAAATGCAGAGGAATGCTGCTGCCTGGCACAGCGCCCACTGCAGTCTGCACACCACACTGCTGAAATCACGCATCACTGGCTTCCCCTCTAATTGGTTCCACATTAGCTACCGTGGACAGCTCACCTGTTTTAATTGGACTAATATCGCGACGGGTTGTCCGAGTGACGTCGATGCGACTGGTCGACCACTTCCAATCGTCAGAGGGATATCTGAGGATAAGAACCCAAAACTGATTACCGAAGAGGACTGCAGCAGTCGCGCAACCGAGAGACGTGCTGCTCACCAGGCCGACAGTCTGCGGTGGAGCAGTGTACAGGCATCTCAGCCTGTGAATGCTTGCAGGACAGAGGGCTGTGCGCGTTTCGAGATGGACCAGCGGTGGTAAACAGCCTGGTGTAATAAACCAAAATTTGGGTGCATCTGCTTTATATTTGAGAAGAACAGGGACATTGACTTACTTTACGCGTGGGTATAAACTCTGGAATCAGCTGCTTTCCTGTCTAGAAGGCAGTGCTGGACGCGGGAGCTGCGCCAACGTTATTCGTTGCATTGGCTGGCACGCTGAGACCATCAGCACTGAAGCCTTCATTTTTTTGCGCAAGTGGACGGTGCGCCCCTGCGTTTGGAGCCATGGGTTGTACGGTGAGCGCAGAGGACAAGGCTGCCGCGGAGAGGTCAAAGATGATAGACAAAAACCTCCGAGAGGACGGAGAGAAGGCAGCCAGAGAAGTGAAGCTGCTTTTATTAGGTAAGTCACACCTGGTGGTCCCTCCTTAGCATATAGGTACCTCAAGTGAATGTTTGTTGCTGGAAAAAAGAAACATCTCCACAGATTTAGAGTGAAATTCAGTAAATCCACAGACCACCTGATTAAACGACATACTGTGGTATGACCAATGATCAAGCAGCTCAACATGATGATGTGAAAATATAAATTGAAATAAACACGGGAAAACATGAAAGTTTAGACTTGACCAAGCATCAAATCATAAACTATCAAATAAGATTATCAAACCAACTAGAGTTCCTCCGAATATCTGGACCATCATTTATACAGCACAGAAAAAAGGCAATTTCAATGTTCATTATTGTTTGTTTCTGAAACACAGCCATAACTGTGTTATTCATTTAGCCAACCGTGTCTATATTAAAGCTTGTTTGCACATTAACAGTGTTACACTTCAGAACTTCACTCTTAAATACACATCAGTCTATTCTTACGAAGAAACAGCAAAACAATCCTTGTTCTGCTAAAAACAGTACCCCCTATTTTGCATTTCACTCTTCTTGCATGTATCCTACACACACACACACACACGCACACGCACACGCACACGCACACGCACACGCACACGCACACGCACACGCACACACAAACAGAACATCAACAAAAAACACACACCTCTCACCTAGTAACATATTCTCACTACCCTTCTTATC
Organism: Etheostoma cragini; assembly: GCF_013103735.1. Lineage (NCBI taxonomy): Eukaryota > Metazoa > Chordata > Actinopteri > Perciformes > Percidae > Etheostoma > Etheostoma cragini. The sequence continues at coordinate 16,141,059 of NC_048410.1, forward strand.
TATTTCAGCTCTTTGTTTGACATCATCTTGCTTCATCTTTCTCTTTCATATCATTTACATGTGCACACAACTCAAATAACAGCTGACAAAGGTGTGTGTGTGTGTGTGTGTGTGTGCGTGCGCACGCTGGGGGAGTGAGAGTGGTGAGGTGGGTGTGGTTGGAGTTGTGCATGTGTCATTTTGCTGTGATGAGCTGTTTATAGAGGACAGGATCCAGATGTGCTGCAGTATTGCTGGTTGTCTTGAGGTGTTTTGGTTGGACTCCTACCCACTCCTTATTATCAGCCACATAATTATCAGTAATTATACTGAGTTTTGCCCTTAATTTTGTCCTTCAACTAAACAGTTTGTGAGAGAAGAGCTGACGGGGGATCAAGTTTGCTCTTTGAGGACCAAAAGCTCCTTGTGTAACTGTAGTTGGTATACCATGTCCTCTCTTTAAATGCAACCTTCTCTTCTTTAAGCATTTTTTACAAATCAGAAAGTATTTGTTGGTTAAATATATTGCCCTTTCTTGACCCCACTGGGGACCAAGGATTGGGTGGTAGCCAAATTTTGATATGTCAAACCTCCTCCCTATTTTACCGCGGGATAGGGTATTACCGTGACCAATTAAAAATTATATCATAAGGCTCAGACGGTGGCACTGTTCAGAAACTGAATACCAAACACTGATACTGAAACACGTCTCCCTTCTCATTAGGTCAGAACCCGAAATGCTGCCAAACTGCAGAAGTCGGGTTCTTCTTCGAGACCAAGTCACTCGGTGTGTGATTTGCCATATCCCCCCCGCTCTTTCTTTCCCCCACACTGTCACGTGATGACAACCACACATAAGCATGTAAGGCATTAAATAAATTGTATTTCATATTTAATCTTTGTCTTCTATATAAGTGTGTTGCATTTTTTTTAATGACGGTATTGAAACTGATACCGTTACTATTTTTAAAACCCTGCGGTATACCGTATTTCCTGTATTAGGCTTCCGCCCAACCCAACTGTGAACCACTGTGAATGGTTTCACCCTGTTTGATTTCTCATGTCAGCTGCTATTAATCTGCTCTTCTTACACAGGGAAACTCACTTTTAAATGAGATGTGTATCTTTGAAATTTGGTGTACAATGTCAACACAGTGAAGTTGTGGTTACAGAGAGGCTTTAAGGTGAAAGTTGTTATCTGGCAATAACTGAAAAAAACAGAGCAACAGTAACAGCATCTTGTTCAGCAAACATTTTTAAAGATATAGAGAAAAGAAAACTACAACCACAGGTTCCCATGTCTGCGCTTTCTTCTGGTTTCCTCCCACAGTCGAAAGACATGCAGGTTAGGTTAACTAGCAATTTTAAATTGCTTTCCAAATCACAATATAGGCTACAGTTTTAGTTTAGAATCAGAATCCGCTGTAATGGCCAAGTAAGTGTGAACAAATACAGGTATTTGACTGGGCTGGACTTTTTTTCATTGTCCACATCCAATGCCGGAAATGGGCCGGATATCACTGGTACTTAGTGTGGGCACTTTGGATTGTTGTCCACATGAGTATCGTAACCTCATACTGAGTACTGCCACCTCCTGCAATGGGTAGGTAGGCCTACTCACTTGTAAACACTTGCATCACATAGCGGCTTAATGCTGAGAAAACAGAGCTGAAAATCATTGACATGGATAATTAGATTAGATAAACATATTATTGTAACCCTGATCACCGGAATAGACTGTGCCGCTTTGCCACCGCCCAATACAGGAGCACAGCCGTGATCCAGTGCGCAGCCCACGGCCAGATTGTGATCCGTCCGACAAGGACAGCAAGCTGTGGTGTTGTATGGCCCGTTCAACCGAGGTGTGGAGGCGTTTGCGTCATAAAAAATTATGACATGAGGATTGTTTAAATAAGTAGGCTATGGAGCATGTGCAGCAGGACAAAAGACTTTTGCTCTGTGGCTTCGCTACTCGTCACCTGGGTCGCTCGTTCCAAACCACTTTCAATAACTCTTCTAAACCCCTGCACCACTCATGCAACAAGAACCTACTCTTTTAATGGGTCTTAATCGGTTGCATGTTTTCATACAAAATGAGTTTTACACAAAACTTTATCACAGCTGAATATTTCATTACCGTAGCCACAGTAGCTGTATAGCAAACATTTTAATATCAAGCCCTGAATGTTTGCAATGAAATGTATACAACCACTTTTTTGGGGGTAGGCGCAGTTACTTTCTGGAGTTTTGGCGTTACCATGAAGTTGCCAGGCAACCAGTGGAGACGTAAAGGATGTCACAGCTCCTGGCCAAGAAATTATCCTGCACACAACCTAAATGTTAAGAACAGCCATAATGTAACAGGTTACATTTAGGCTTTTCTTTCTTTCATTTTGTTACCTTTGAACAGAGCCAAGCTAGCTTCTGTATCCAGTCTTTGTGCTCAGCTAAGCTAACGGGTCACTGCATGAGTGGTATCAGTCTTCCCATCTAACCCTCAACTATAAATGAATAAGAGGAGGCCTATTTCCCAAAATGTCAAACCCTTCCTTGAATAAAGCATCACAGGCCTACTGGGTAAAGCTGATTTTGACACAGGAGTACAGTATTTTGAATTTGTCTGTCTGAAGATTCTCACACATACCACCACAAAATCTCTGTAGTTTTTCAAGATTACTCTGCACTGCCACACCAGTGTTTACTCCCCATCGTGATATTATGTCAGTGCCTTAGGACAGAGACTAACAAAAACTAAATGAAGAGAATATGACAACGCCATCTGGCTTGTTCCAAGTGGCCATTTACTGAAAGCATTGAGAACATGCACAAGTTTGCAGCTTGTTTGCTTTTTATTTTAAGGTTTAGCTGAGGATCTTGTATTTGTCTTGTTTCTGTATGAGCAGATACCAACTTGTTTTGGCAAAGAGAACATGAGTCACTTGATGGTAGCCACTGAAGCATAAAAGGGGTGCATCAAAATATTGTAACTGCTTCAATTCGGCTAAGTCGTTTTATTTTTTCATCACGTGTTCTCGGAGGAACTAAAAAGCCTGTTCCCTTTTTCTTGCAGAATGAAAGTGAATGAATGTGTTTTGTCTTTGCCAACAATCACATTCAGGACGTAAAGTGCAAAAAAAAACAGATTACTTTGTAGGTGTCTGACAGCTCATGGTAAGGTCCACAAGGTCTAGGGATGGACAGTCAGAATCAAATTATGTGGAGGAGAACAAAGTTTATGAACATTATTCAAGTACGTTTCCAGACTTAAAGACCTTTAACGTTTTAACTATTATTTTATCTTTATTGACTTTATTGACAGGGCAGCTTAAGACAGAAAAAGGAGTGAGTGAGAGAGAGCGAGAGGGGGAGTGACATGCAGCAAAAGGCCACAGGTTGGAGTCAAACCTATGGCCTCTGCGGTAAGGACTGAGCCTTGGTACATGGGGTGCACGCTAGGCCTGCACGATTAATTGTTAAAAAAACGTGATCTAGATTCACCCTGTTCACAAAATAATTTTTAAATTAATTTGATTTATTTTTGATATCTTTGATTCTCATTTAATTTTACGAGCTGACTGCATCACAAACGCTACTATTTTCTTCTGTGAGTTTTAAACAGATTGTGTAAAATAGGTTTTAAAGCGCTGCAAGGCTCTCCCTTCTCTTCCTTGAAGGCTCTTTTTTTACAGGCTTGTGGTGATGCGCAATGTGCTATAGGTGCCAAAAATGTTTTGTCATGGTCAAAAAAAATAATGGCAGTGAATTGTGACATCCATTCTCAGCAAAAAAATCGTGATTCATATGTTTCCCCAAATCGTGCAGGCCTAGTGCACACTGAACCAGGTGAGCTACCCAGGCACCCCACGCTAGTCTATACCCTTGACATTCCACTTCTGGGATTGCTCTTTTGCAGAAGGCTTCCTTTGTGTTAGCATTTTAAACTCCCGTCGAATAATGAGGCCTATGGTTAACCTATGGCAGCTTGTCCAAGTCCTAGCACCGCCCAAGACAATTGTGATTGGCTTTAAAAAATGCCAATAAACCAGAGCACGTTTTTCTCCCATCCTTGAATGCTGTGTGGAGTAGGCAGACTTTCCTTTGCTGTGCTGCAGTGGAGGAAGGTCTGTCAATATGATACCGCTACGTTTCTATCTGGCTTTGATGATATTTAAGCCATATTCCAGCAGAGGGCTAAAGAGAAAACTGTAGAGGAAACTCTTCTCTTACCACTTTGTGTTGTAAGAAAACACTGATTTCATCATATTGCGCCATACTCAAGAGCTCTGTGTTACTGGCGCCTTTATCAGACATGGAAGCAGGGCGAAAAACTCAGAAATCATAAAGTTGCATAGATCTATATTGCAATATCTGGAAGTGAGGATTATCATCATACCTTGACATTGAAACACACATACATATTCATACATATACAAGTACTAACAAAGGACTTACCTTACAAAGTTGTTACCTTTTTAATATGTGTGTGTTATGACGTCGACCTTGTATACGACCCATTCAAGAGTGTCGGTTTGGTTACACTTGAACTCAAAGGTTCTTCAACGGAAAGAAAAAAGGAAAAAGAAAAAAAGATCAATAGCCCAGTATAATGTAATTGGTTATCAGGCTTTCCAAAGTAACAAAGAAATTATATGTAAATTGCAGTAATTAATTTTGTATAAATGTTGTATTTGCATATTTACTATGCACTGTCATTTACTACCTGTATCTTTTTTAGTATAAAAGTGTTGTAAATAAAACAATACATTATGTTACATTAGTAGTATGTGATGGAAATTTGCTATCATTACGTTCATTCCCTGCTGCAGCTGCTGCTTCGTGAGCTTGTCTTATCTGAATTGTGGTAGCTAGACAGTAAGAAAACTCTGTTAACAGAGATTGTATTGAGTAAATCAAACTGAAATTATGCACTTTGGATTGTTGGAGTATGGAATCAGTAACAGCCAATAAAGACACATTCTTAATCCCACTCAAATCTATGCCAACTGTCGTACAATAATCAGAAAATATTGATTTAGGTGTTTTTATTTGTGTATTTTCAGGTCATGACTGCATAGGAGTGGCAACAACATTAAATGCAAAGCAGTGCAGCCAAAGGGCAAAGTTTTCTGCCCTGAGAAATGAATGTATAATTTTGCAGTTAAGTAAGGTATTATTACCATTCACTATGTACAGGGAGGACAATGAAGTTGATTTTGTAAATAATTGTTATTTCAGCACATAGCAATTATCTGTCCCAATGATATCTAATTACCATCACATTTATTTACTGCCCTATCTGAGGGGCAGTTCCAGTTTCCCTGTCACACATTTTCACCCAGAAATATTTAGTGAGGATCTTTTTTCCCCTAACTTCTGTCCTTTGAACCCTCCTGAAATGAGCCTCCTCTAGACTGCTGTCTCTAATTCTCACCCCAGGCAGATGATAATAATAGTGCTTCACAGACATGACTCACTTCTCATGACAGAGAGGACAGTTCAGAGTGAGACTATCCATGCAGATATGACAATTTCACAACTATCCACAAACTGGAATAATATACTTATATACCATTAGTCATGTCGCTGCTGAACACCACTAAGTCCTCAATAAATGCATGTGTATTCATGTGCTGAAATAGCAAAACAGGGTCCTTGCTTCAGCCTCACTTACGATGCAGTTTTTATTTTGATTCAGGTTTTTTCACTTTTCCATACAGAACTGAGAGTAGTTGGTGTTTTCTATATGAATAAAATGAACAATGTCCAATAAATGCCCTGAGAATGATTTTTTGTAGTAGAAGCATGAATGAGCTCTACTGAGTAGTATCAGAGGTTTCTTAATGAGGTTTGGCTCAGCGTCATAGTTGACTAATGAGCAGAGGCACAGCACAATTTCAGGCCGTGTGTGTGTGTGTGGGTGTGTGTGTGTGTGTGTGTGTTATAGGTCTTTGAATGAGATGTGTGTGTGTGCAGAATGGCAGGCTGGTGGTTTATGTTAATGCATTGCAAGCACAGTTCACATACATCTTTTAAGAAATTACCTACTAGAGGGCAGACAAACAAGTATGACAAAAACAAGTATGACAGACACACACCACTAACATAGTATAACTTTGTAAATAGATTTAGAGTAGAATGGACATTCCCATTCAAATAAAAATGGCACAATGGTTAGAGCACTTGGTTAAAATGGTATAAGCACTTCCTGTTTACAATGCACCCATGATTTTACTGACTAGCTATCGCTAGATTACTGTTATACTGAGAAAAAAAAACAACGTAGAAAGTTAATGATTCTCATGCAGGTTTTGGTGTTATAAGAAAAATAACCTTACTCGCCTGCATGAGCCTTGAGTCTCCAAATGCTGACGGTTTACTTTAGGTTAGCAGGACCATGTTCAACATCAACAAAACTGAAATGGGGGTGCGTTGAACACCCTGTTGTTTGTGCAAGCGCTCTGCCTTTTTACTACCATGACTTTACAGACAAGTCTCTGCTGTTTGGGTATCACCTGGGACACTGCCAACAAACGAGAGACACACCCACCAAACGAGAGATAGACGGTTTCACACCGTTCATAGGAAACGGGCTGTTCAACCAGAAAACCGTACCAAAATGGTGTGATTGAACGTGCCCCAGGCCAAAATGGACTAACTTCATGGGCACGTTCAGCCCCGACAAAAACGTAACAAAACGTTTATTTAAACCGAGCCCACTGCCTTTTTACTACCATGAGTTTACATACATGTCACCGAATGGTGACATCTCTGAAAAACCTACCAAACAAAAGAAAACATACCTTAAAGCTCGTTGTGCACCGTTTACAGCGTTCTGAGGAAATAAATTGTTCAACCCGGAAACCAAGGCAAACAAACCATTTTAAGATTATGCGTGCCACATGATTCAACTAGCCCTTACACCTCTTGCAGTATCCTTGCAGAAGTTGTATATGTACTGATAAAGAAAATCTCTCTTCTCTGTAAATCATTTTGACATGTTGCTTTTGGTGGTTTCTGCATTAGTGCCTGCTCTCTGCCAATTCATTGCAACTTCCTTAGCCTCATAGAGCTGGATTGTGTGTATGGGATACACACAGTGAATTAAGGTAAAGCCCTCAGGCCTTAATGTGAATTTGATGTAGGCTAACTTAGAATATTTTCTGCATTTTCTGTTGTTGCAGTAGTATAAGTTATATCTGATGACTTTGTAATACCGACAGTTGTTATGCAGCAGGTTTATGCAGACCTGAACTCACGAGTTAGATGAGAGCTATGTTTAATTAAATTACATATTTATCACAACTCACACATACAGTATACAGAATAATTGTCTGTTCCAAAGTTAATTCTCAATCCTGTATGGTGACAATGACAAACCAAATCCTTCCCCATGTTTCATGTTTTAATCACATTTACATTATCAGCTCCATCTTTAATTTAATACTTCTTTTATCTCTTTCTCTCCTTGTCTTTTCATATTCCACTCACCCTCTCTCATATGGTAGTGAGTGAATAGTGCAAGAGCGCCGCAGAAAGTGGCAAAGTCTTGTTACGACCAATATGTACCTGCCAACATCAATCCACTCATATTGATTACACTTGACACTAATGACAGTTGGGGTGCTGAATGGATGGAACTTGGTATGCCTTTGACCTCTTGATTGGTTTTGCAAAAATGAAGGAGGTTTGAAAGCAACTTTTATTCAACTCTATTTATCCAGATAAGTCAATTGAGAAAAAATTCTCATTTGCAACCTTTCACACTCACACAGTTACACATTCCTAACTGGAAGCTGCCCAGTACTCGTCTGAGCAGATCCATTGAGCAATAATACATTTTTTTCTGCCAAATGGTATTGTTTTGTCATTGATTACATCCAAATTTGCAACACAGTAATACAATAGATACCTTATTTATTGATATTGATTGATTTCAATGTTGATAGATCCATTCTAAAGATTTTATTGTACCTTGAAATAGTGTTTTCAAAATCGTTTCAGTGGTTCATTAACTCGTTGGAATGAATACCGGTAACAATTCAGCTTCATTTTGTTGAAAAGTGACGCATGCGTGACTCAAATCTGCACTTTCCTCACATTGGGCAGTGACATGCCTACTGTAAAGCTGCTGCTTGACAAGTAGCTAATGCTAATGCTAATGTAATTCTTGATGGGTAACATAACATAACATAACAACACCGTTCAACACGCTGAGTTATTTTGAGTATGATTGTTTTGACCACGATTAACAACTCTTGGCTAAACCACAAATTCATCAGTAACATAATTGTATAGATAGACGACTAATCTAATGGTAATTTAGCTAGCTAGCACACCTCTGTCTTCTGCCTCAGTCTCCCGGCACTGCCAGGCTTCAGTCGGGATGAGAGCTGAACACAGCCCGCACAGCAACCTCCCCGGTCAGCACTTAACTCCGGGGCTAAGAAGTTTACTGAACCATTAGGAAACAGACCCATACACCCGAGTCAAACAGCGGCCACTTGTAATGTTAGCTACACCTCCGTTTGTAGCTAGCCGTCTGTACAGTTAGCTAAATTTACCAGACAGAATAGGAATACGCCACCAAAAGGACTACTAGTAATTTAAAGATGTGGTAGCACTGGATCTGGATGAGAAGGATAACTCTAGTGTTGGAAGGGGTGTGTGGCAATTCTGCCTTCTCCACCGCGACACAGGATCCTGGAGTTTTATTTTCCATATCGTTACAGCCCTAATATTTATAAATCCATGCAATTACCTGGAAATCAGGTAAAAAAAGAAGCAGGTCAAATTAAATGGGACCATTCAAGATTCTCTTTTAAAATGTTGAGTCAAAGACATTTAGTCTGCTCCGATGAAGAAATGAACAGTATTAAATATTTAGGACGTTAATATTAAAACTTGAGGTGACAAGGACATGAGTAAGAACATTTATTTTCATTGTTAAAATAATGTATTTATACTTATTTATTTTCCTCCAACCGACTCATCAGTTAATGGAATAGTCATAGCAGCAAGTTTGACTATATCCAAATTGAATCCACTATTGCTAGTTTGACGGCGGAAAAAAGGGTGTGTGCGACATGCGCTAGGTTCAAAAGGGTTGTAATTAGTCATGCGCAAAGATGGGCACAGGTGCATTTGGTATTTAAATGAGGTGGGCGCGGGACTAGAAAATAGCAATTGCATCGGTCTTAAAATAGGAAAGACACTTACGTTGAGCTTTGCGCTGCGCTGCGTTGTGTAGTAGATAGGGCCCCGGAAGTCATTCATTCCAATAGAGGGTGAATTATGCCATCATTGTGGCATCATTGAATTTTCTAAAACAAGACAAAGTTGCGTCATCACAACAACAAAAAGAAGAGGGAGGATTGATACCATTTGGGTTGGTTGGTGCAGAAACAAGAACAAGAAATTGCTGTCTTTTTACCCATGAACAGGAATACCTTTATTCAAAGCAACGCACGACCAAACTGGACATACTGCTACTTGAAATGAAACCCCCGGGTCTCTGCAGTGATGATAGATGAAAATTAGGAATAACGATAAAAATTTAGTATCTTTATCAGGTGTAAGCCTGGAAGGTATCATATAGAATGAGACGGGGCGTTTATGGAGAAAGAATGGAGAAGTACTGTTTTAGGTGTGTGTGTGTGTGTTGTTCAGCAGTTAATCTTGCATACTACTGCCCATCCTTGTATGTTTTGTGCATTTTTATGACTGTATGCTCAAGGACCTCTCGTGGTTGTGGTGATTCAGTTGAACCTATTTTATTGACAGCTTTACACTGTCATTGACTGCTGACTTCTGACTCCTCTTAACCGGCCGCTAGTGGCCATAAGTATCAACAATTGCTTCTGTTTGGCTGTAGCTCAGAAAGTGGAGCGGTTGTCCACTAATCAGAGGGTCCATGGTTTGATCCCTGACCCCTGCAGGCTACATGTTGAAGTGTCCTTGGGCAGATACTGATCACCAGATTGCTCCTGATGACAGTGCAATCGGCGTGTGTTAATGTTTAATTGCTCCTAATGAGCAGGTGGCAGATTGCATTGTAGCTTCTGCCACCAGTGTATGCGTCTAAATACTAGAAAATAATAGAAAATTGCTACATACATTTTGGCCCTGCAGTCCATTATATAGCAAAAGGAATTTCCGGAAAACGGCTAGGCTAAAAACAAGCCTTATTTAATCTGTTATGGCTCAAAAACTGACATCCATAAAAACGTTTGGTCTCATTTTGAACCAAAGCATCTGCAGATGAATTTCATACCTGATATGTTTGATTCACTAAAGTTAGGCATGATATGAGATAAATAAATCTTATTTTTAATCTTTGCCTCCATCTTAACTGTAATGCTGCTATGGGAGGTAAAAACAGAGAGCGAGTATAGATAAAAGTGTTTTTTCACCTACATCACCAACTGCTGAAAGGTTTGAAAATCTACCCAGTAGATTTTTGCTGTTTGAAAACCTTTCTGCTCAGCAGCAGTGACAGGAGGTCCGGATTCAGAGTGCATGAAGTTGAAGCTCCATCGGCCAACATTAAAGGTCTATCATTGATTTGGCTCCCATTTGATTGTTGGCATAGCTACTCTGTCAACACACACATTTAGAAAATCATAAAATATACAATAGTTAGATAGTAAATCTCAGATTTAGAACGTTAAAGGTGATAATCAGTACAGCTTGTTATTGTTCCCCCGAGTGGCCAACAAACAAAGGAAATAATAATGTTGGTTTGAACGTTTGTCTCTCACCCTCTCTTAACAAACTTAAATCTGAAGTTGTTGTTTTTGGCATTTATGACACAAGGTGATGAAACAAAAGTCATTAAGTCTGGAAATCTTCTTGAAAAGATACTGCTGGTATCGTGAGGCCAGATAGATGAGGAAATTGACTAAATGAACACATCCCTTTAGCCCTTGGACCTGGTGAACTATTAACCTGATTCTGTCACATCATATGGATACAACTATAAAGATACAATTTGCCTGTTCCCAATATTAGCACAACACTTTGGGGTAGTTAGCTTGTTATCTATGACGTGAATGCTAAATGTAAATGTCATAGAAATACATTGATGAATTTAGATTTAAATAGCAATAATTGCAGGACAACAGGTTGTTTGAACCTCGAGTCTTAGTCAAGTCTTTTGGGTCGAGTCACTAGTCAAGTCTGAAGAGGTAGTTGTAAGTGAGACAGTTAATAAAGAGTTGTCGTAAGCTATTTCAAAGGCATGAGAAAATTCCACTGTGGTTCTCTCTCTGACATTGTTTGGCATTTGATATCTATAAGTTACTATCTCAAATAAACGGACAAAGCAAAGTAGATGAATACTATCAATGCTCTTCTCAGTCTCAGTCTTCATCCCTGTTAACTTCAAGTTCCATCAAAAACGCAACTAACTAAGGTTTGAGGAGGAGGAAAAGCTGTTACTGAATGCGCCTGTGCTTTAAGAGTATTATAGTTTTTCTTCTGTCGGCCCACACAATGGTTTAAATGTGTTGATGTTTGTAATTTAGTTCTGATGAGGCAATGTGCTGCTGTAACCATGGCAACTAGTCCGGTACATTCACATTCAAGGAGGCTACGTATTTCCCTACCGGCTCTGAGTTGTCCTACTAACACAAACCAGCATTAAGGCATGTTTCCTGGTGGAAGTGGCAGAGTATCTATCCAGTAAAATCAGCCATCGGCACTGACGTCAGCAGTAATAAAAGAGCTGCCCGGCAAGCACCCCATGGCCAAGTGGGAATCTGTCAGGTGTGTACATACATTCCTTCTTGCCCGACACAAATACATAGAAGCACATACGTGTGCACGCAAAGGTGAGTTTATAAATTACAATGATCATGCGTTTGAATATGAAGCAATGTAGCAACAATTACTGTACTCATGTTCTTTTAATTGTAAGTGTCCCTTCAATGCATTGCAAGATTTTGTATTCCTTGGGGAACTAAAGCTATCAAAACTTGTCTAAGCCCATACAAACATAGGCACAACTGCACTCTTTGCCATGTGCAACTAATTTGGTCTAAGCAAAGTCCTCACTTGTCTGGTGTGCCAACAAAATGCAGGATGGTTTTATAACACTGCAGCAGCTGCCCGACACTGCTGATGTCTCATCTGTTTGCTGACGTGTGTGTGACTTCAGTGTGTGTAAGAGTATAAGCTGACATGATGGTATGTGGAAACTGGAAACATAGGGAGGTGGAAGAGTAAGCAGTATGACTGCCTGGCAAATACCAGCTGTGATGGTTGGATATGCGTAGAATCACTTTCCTGGCACAGTGGATTGATTAGGGGAAAGGAAAAGTAATTATTCTCAAAATCTTTGCCAAAAAGTCTGTATTTCATGCAGGCTTTCATTTCCTAAAACGCAGGGCTCAGAAACAGAATACTAGCATGTAGGAAACTTCTGTTTCTACAGTGAATTATAAGTCTTAATTTTTTTTACAAAAAGGTCCTGCCAAATTGAATAAAGAGATTAAATAGTTTTGATTAGCACTATCTTAAACTGTAATGCCAGCCAGAACCGGCCACTTTATTAGGTACCCCATGCTAGTAACGGGTTGGACCCCCTTTTGCCTTCAGAACTGCCTCAATTCTTT